>NC_053024.1:120787352-120925383 GCF_003073215.2 Triticum urartu
TTTACGGCTTAGAACCGGGACTTCAACGACGTTTTGAACGTCATGGAGCATATGAGATGTTCCAGGAGTTGAAGTTAATATTTCAAGCAAATGCCCGGATTGAGAGATATGAAGTCTCCAATAAGTTCTATAGCTGCAAGATGGAGGAGAACAGTTCTGTCAGTGAGCATATACTCAAAATGTCTGGGTATAATAATCACTTGATTCAAATGGGAGTTAATCTTCCAGATGATTGCGTCATTGACAGAATTCTCCAATCACTGCCATCAAGCTACAAGAGCTTCATGATGAACTATAATATGCAAGGGATGAATAAGACTATTCCCGAGCTCTTCGCAATGCTGAAAGCTGCAGAGGTAGAAATCAAAAAGGAGCATCAAGTGTTGATGGTCAACAAGACCACTAGTTTCAAGAAAAAGGGCAAAGGGAAGGGGAACTTCAAGAAGAACAACAAGCAAGTTGCTGCTCAAGAGAAGAAACCCAAGTATGGACCTAAGCCTGAAACTGAGTGCTTCTACTGCAAGCAGACTGGTCACTGGAAGCGGAACTGCCCCAAGTATTTGGCGGATAAGAAGGATGGCAAGGTGAACAAAGGTATATGTGATATACATGTTATTGATGTGTACCTTACTAATATTCGCAGTAGTACCTGGGTATTTGATACTGGTTCTGTTGCTAATATTTGCAACTCGAAGCAGGGACTACGGATTAAGCGAAGATTGGCTAAGGATGAGGTGACGATGCGCGTGGGAAACGGTTCCAAAGTCGATGTGATCGCAGTCGGCACGCTACCTCTACATCTACCTTCAGGATTAATATTAGACCTAAATAATTGTTATTTGGTGCCAGCGTTAAGCATGAACATTATATCTGGATCTTGTTTGATGCGAGACGGTTATTCATTTAAATCAGAGAATAATGGTTGTTCTATTTATATGAGTAATATCTTTTATGGTCATGCACCCTTGAAGAGTGGTCTATTCTTATTGAATCTCGATAGTAGTAACACACATATTCATAATGTTGAAACCAAAAGATGCAGAGTTGATAATGATAGTGCAACTTATTTGTGGCACTGCCGTTTAGGTCATATCGGTGTAAAGCGCATGAAGAAACTCCATACTAATGGACTTTTGGAACCACTTGATTATGAATCACTTGGTACTTGCGAACCGTGCCTCATGGGCAAGATGACTAAAACACCGTTCTCCGGTACTATGGAGAGAGCAAAAGATTTGTTGGAAATCATGCATACAGATGTATGTGGTCCGATGAATATTGAGGCTCGTGGCGGATATCGTTATTTTCTTACCTTCACAGATGACTTAAGCAGATATGGGTATATCTACTTAATGAAACATAAGTCTGAGACATTTGAAAAGTTCAAGGAATTTCAGAGTGAAGTTGAAAATCATCGTAACAAGAAAATAAAGTTTCTACGATCTGATCGTGGAGGAGAATATTTGAGTTACGAGTTTGGTGTACATTTGAAACAATGCGGAATAGTTTCGCAACTCACGCCACCCGAAACACCACAGCATAATGGTGTGTCCGAACATCGTAATCGTACTTTACTAGATATGGTGCGATCTATGATGTCTCTTACTGATTTACCGCTATCATTTTGGGGTTATGCTTTGGAGACGGCCGCATTCACGTTAAATAGGGCACCATCAAAATCCGTTGAGACGACGCCTTATGAACTATGGTTTGGCAAGAAACCAAAGTTGTCGTTTCTGAAAGTTTGGGGCTGCGATGCTTATGTGTAAAAGCTTCAACCTGATAAGCTCAAACCCAAGTCGGAGAAATGTGTCTTCATAGGATATCCAAAGGAGACTATTGGATACACCTTCTATCACAGATCCGAAGGCAAGACTTTTGTTGCTAAGTTCGGAAACTTTCTAGAGAAGGAGTTTCTCTCGAAAGAAGTGAGTGGGAGGAAAGTAGAACTTGACGAGGTAACTGTACCTGCTCCCTTATTGGAAAGTAGTGCATCACAGAAAACTGTTTCTGTGACACCTACACCAATTAGTGAGGAAGCTAATGATAATGATCATGAAACTTCAGAACAAGATACTACTGAACCTCGTAGATCAACCAGAGTAAGATCCGCACCAGAGTGGTACGGTAATCCTGTTCTGGAAGTCATGCTACTAGATCATGATGAACCTACGAACTATGAAGAAGCGATGGTGAGCCCAGATTCCGCAAAATGGCTTGAAGCCATGAAATCTGAGATGGGATCCATGTATGAGAACAAAGTATGGACTTTGGTTGACTTGCCCAATGATCGGCAAGCAATTGAGAATAAATGGATCTTCAAGAAGAAGACTGACGCCGACGGTAATATTACTGTCTTCAAAGCTCGACTTGTCGCAAAAGGGTTTCGGCAAGTTCAAGGGATTGACTAAGATGAGACCTTCTCACCCGTAGCGATGCTTAAGTCTGTCCGAATCATGTTAGCAATTGCCGCATTTTATGATTATGAAATTTGGCAGATGGATGTCAAAGCTGCATTCCTGAATGGATTTCTGGAAGAAGAGTTGTATATGATGCAACCGGAGGGTTTTGTCGATCCAAAGGGAGCTAACAAAGTGTGCAAGCTCCAGCGATCCATTTATGGACTGGTGCAAGCCTCTCGGAGTTGGAATAAACGCTTTGATAGTGTAATCAAAGCATTTGGTTTTATACAGACTTTTGGAGAAGCTTGTATTTACAAGAAAGTGAGTGGGAGCTCTGTAGCATTTCTGATATTATATGTGGATGACATATTACTGATCGGAAATGATATAGAATTTCTGGATAGCATAAAGGGATACTTGAATAAAAGTTTTTCAATGAAAGACCTCGGTGAAGCTGCTTACATATTAGGCATAAAGATCTATAGAGATAGATCAAGACGTTTAATTGGACTTTCACAAAGCACATACCTTGACAAGATTTTGAAGAAGTTCAAAATGGATCAAGCAAAGAAAGGGTTCTTACCTGTGTTACAAGGTGTGAAGTTGAGTCAGACTCAATGCCCGACCACTGCAGAAGATAGAGAGAAGATGAAAGATGTTCCCTATGCTTCAGCCATAGGCTCTATCATGTATGCAATGCTGTGTACTAGACCTGATGTGTGCCTTGCTATAAGTCTAGCAGGGAGGTACCAAAGTAATCCAGGAGTGGATCGCTGGACAGCGGTCAAGAACATCCTAAAGTACCTGAAAAGGACTAAGGATATGTTTCTCGTATATGGAGGTGACAAAGAGCTCATCGTAAACGGTTACGTTGATGCAAGCTTTGACACTGATCCGGACGATTCTAAATCACAAACCGGATACGTGTTTACATTAAACGGTGGAGCTGTCAGTTGGTGCAGTTCTAAACAAAGCGTCGTGGCGGGATCTACGTGTGAAGCGGAATACATAGTTGCTTCGGAAGCAGCAAATGAAGGAGTCTGGATGAAGGAGTTCATATCCGATCTAGGTGTCGTACCTAGTGCATCGGGTCCAATGAAGATCTTTTGTGACAATACTGGTGCAATTGCCTTGGCAAAGGAATCCAGATTTCACAAAAGAACCAAGCACATCAAGAGACGCTTCAATTCCATCCGGGATCTAGTCCAGGTGGGAGACATAGAGATTTGCAAGATACATACGGATCTGAATGTTGCAGACCCGTTGACTAAGCCTCTTCCACGAGCAAAACATGATCAGCACCAAGGCTCCATGGGTGTTAGAATCATTACTGTGTAATCTAGATTATTGACTCTAGTGCAAGTGGGAGACTGAAGGAAATATGCCCTAGAGGCAATAATAAAGTTATTATTTATTTCCTTATATATCATGATAAAAGTCTATTATTCATGCTAGAATTGTATTAAACCGGAAACATGATACATGTGTGAATACATAGACAAACAGAGTGTCACTAGTATGCCTCTACTAGACTAGCTTGTTAATCAAAGATGGTTATGTTTCCTAAACCATGGACAAAGAGTTGTCATTTGAATTAACAGGATCACATCATTAGTTGAATGATCTGATTGACATGACCCATTCCATTAGCTTAGCACCCGATCGTTTAGTATGTTGCTATTGCTTTCTTCATGACTTATACATGTGACTATGAGATTATGCAACTCCCGTTTGCCAGACAAACACTTTGTGTGCTACCAAACGTCACAACGTAACTGGGTGATTATAAAGGAGCTCTACAGGTGTCTCCAAAGGTACATGTTGGGTTGGCGTATTTCGAGATTAGGATTTGTCACTCCGATTGTCGGAGAGGTATCTCTGGGCCCTCTCGGTAATGCACATCACTTAAGCCTTGCAAGCATTGCAACTAATGAGTTAGTTGCGGGATGATGTATTACAGAACGAGTAAAGAGACTTGCCGGTAACGAGATTGAACTAGGTATGGGATACCGACGATCGAATCTCGGGCAAGTAACATACCGATGACAAAGGGAACAACGTATGTTGTTATGCGGTCTGACCGATAAAAGATCTTCGTAGAATATGTAGGAGCCAATATGAGCATCCAGGTTCCGCTATTGGTTATTGACCGGAGACGTGTCTCAGTCATGTCTACATTGTTCTCGAACCCATAGGGTCCGCACGCTTAAGGTTACGATGACAGTTTTATTATGAGTTTATACATTTTGATGTACCGAAGGTTGTTCGGAGTCCCGGATGTGATCACGGACATGACGAGGAGTCTCGAAATGGTCGAGACATAAAGATTGATATATTGGAAGCCTATGTTTGGATATCGGAAGTGTTCCGGGTGAAATCAGGATTTTACCGGAGTACCGGGAGGTTACCGGAACCCCCCGGGAGCTATATGGGCCTTAATGGGCCTTAGTGGAAAAAGAGGAGAGGCAGCCGGGGCTGGGCCGCGCGCCCCTCCCCCTAGTCCGCATAGGACAAGGAGAGAGGGGGCCGGCGCCCCCCTCCTTCTCTCTCTCTTTTCCCACCTCGCGAATCCTATTCCAACTAGGATTGGGGGAGAAGTCCTACTCCCGGAGGGAGTAGGACTCCTCCGGGCGCGCCCTATGATGGCCGGCCGGCCTTCCCCTCTTGAGCCTTTATATACGGAGGCAGGGGCACCCCAGAGGAACACAAGTTGATCCACGTGATCATATTCTTAGCCGTGTGCGGTGCCCCCTTCCACCATAGTCCTCGATAATATTGTAGCGGTGCTTAGGCGAAGCCCTGCTGCAGTAGTACATCAAGATCGTCACCACGCCGTCGTGCTGACGGAACTCTTCCCCGACACTTTGCTGGATCGGAGTCCGGGGATCGTCATCGAGCTGAACGTGTGCTAGAACTCGGAGGTGCCGTAGTTTCGGTGCTTGATCGGTCGGGCCGTGGAGACGTACGACTACATCAACCAAACGCTTCCGTTGTCGATCTACAAGGTACGTAGATCATACTCCCCCCCCCCTCGTTGCTATGCATCACCATGATCTTGCGTGAGCGTAGAATTTTTTTGAAATTAGTACGAAACCCAACAACTATACCTTCGGCCGGACTCTTGGACTATGAAGATACAAGATTGAAGACTTCGTCCCGTGTCCGGAAGGGACTTTCCTTAGCGTGGAAGGCAAGCTTGGCGATACGGATATGTAGATCTCCTACCATTGTAACCGACTCTGTGTAACCCTAGCCCTCTCCGGTGTCTATATAAACCGGAGGGTTTTAGTCCGTAGGACGAACAACAATCATACCATAGGCTAGCTTCTAGGGTTTAGCCTCCTTGATCTCGTGGTAGATCTACTCTTGTACTACCCATATCATCAATATTAATCAAGCAGGAGTAGTGTTTTACCTCCATCGAGAGGGCCCGAACCTGGGTAAAAACATCGTGTCCCTTGTCTCCTGTTACGATCCGCCTAGACGCACAGTTCGGGACCCCCTACCCGAGATCCGCCGGTTTTGACACCGACAGAGACTTCAACCCATGAAGGGTAACGGTTGCGCGAGTCCACGGAGGGCTCCACCCACAAAGGGTCCACGAAGAAGCAACCTTGTCTATCCCACCATGGCCATCGCCCACGAAGGACTTGCCTCACTAGGGTAGATCTTCACGAAGTAGGCGATCTCCTTGCCCGTACAAACTCCTTGGTTCAACTCCACAATCTTGACAAAGGCTCCCAAGTGACACCTAACCAATCTAGGAGACACCACTCTCCAAAAGGTAATAGATGGTGTGTTGATGATGAACTCCTTGCTCTTGTGCTTAAAATGATAGTCTCCCCAACACTCAACTCTCTCTCATAGGATTGGATTTGGTAGAAAGATGATTTGAGTGGAAAGCAACTTGGGAAAGGCTAGACATCAAGATTTATGTGGTCGGAATGGAATATCTTGACGTCAACACAAGTGTAGGTGGTTCTCTCTCAGAAAATGTATGTTGGAAGTGTAGGCATATTCTGATGGCTCTCTCCATGAATGAAGAGTGGGTGGAGGGGTATATATAGACTCCACACAAAATCTAACCGTTACACACAAATCACCAAACTCGATGGGACCGAATCATAAAACTCGGTCAGACCGATTTAGTTCAAAATGTGAACGTTAGGATTTTCGGTGGGACCGCCATGATCAACTCGGTGGGACCGATTCCACTAGGGTTAAGGCATAACTTAATCTCCGTGGGACCGATTACACAAACTCGGTGGGACCGATTTTGGTAATAGACAAACAGAGAGTTGGTCAGGCAAACTCGGTGGGACCGATTCGCTCATCTCGGTTAGACCGAAACATTACGAAGGGGAAACAGAGAGTTTGCATTGCAATCTCGGTGGGACCGATCGCTCATCTCGGTTAGACCGAAATGTTACGAAGGGAAACAGAGAGCTCGCAATCCCATCTCGGTGAGACAGTGATCCCTATCGGTGAGACCGAAGTGACTAGGGTTTCTGGCAGTGGCTATGTCAAGTGAACTCGGTGGCGCCGGATAGAAGATTTTGGTGGGGCCGAGTTTGACTTTTGGTCTGGGACATATGTGGATATGAGAAAGTAGTTGAGGGTTTTTGGAGCATATCACTATGCATTTTGAGCAAGTAACTCATTAAGCAACACCTCAACCCCTTTTAATAGTATTGGCTTTTCCTATGGACTCAATATGATCTTGGATCACTAAAAAGTCAGATGTAGAGTCTTATGCTTTGAGCTTGAGCCAATCTTTTGTCCTTAGCATTTTGAGGGGTCCACTTTCTAATCCATGCCATGCCAATCATTGAGCTTTCTTGAAATATTTATCTTGAAATAGCATTAGCTCAATGAGCTATATGTTGTTAGGAATTACCAAAACCACCCAGGGATAGTTGCACTTTCAATCTCCCCCTTTTTGGTAATTGATGACAACATATAGATCAAAGCTTCGACAAATGATAATAAGATTGAAATACATCGTAGCTTTGAGAGGTATGTGATAAGCAAGAGCTCCCCCTAAATTTGTGCATTATTTAAAATTTGCTTTTGAATGCAAATGCACAATCGATTAGGTTCATGGGTTACTCTTACATGTCACATACATCTTGGTGGAGCTCTCAAAATGATAGAAATTAATAGCATGCACTCATCACCAAGCAAGTGAATGATCATATATGAGATATAAAAGATAGTATCATTCAACAAGCATTAAGGTAGCAAATGATCAACCACATGATCAAATAAGTATCTTACAAGGACATAAGGACATAAAGTATCTCGCACAAGCACACAATAAAAAGTTCAACCAAAGGCGAGTGAGGGAGTCCTGGATTAGGGGGTGTCCGGATAGCCGGACTATACCTTCGGCCGGACTTCCGGACTATGAAGATACAAGATTGAAGACTTCGTCCCGTGCCCGGAAGGGACTTTCCTTGGCGTGGAAGGCAAGCTTGGCGATACGGGTATGTAGATCTCCTACCATTGTAACTGACTCTGGGTAACCCTAGCCCTCTCCGATGTCTATATAAACCAGAGGGTTTTAGTCCGTAGGACGAACAACAATCATACCATAGGCTAGCTTCTAGGGTTTAGCCTCTCTGATCTTGTGGTAGATCTACTCTTGTACTACCCATATCATCAATATCAATCAAGCAGGACGTAGGGTTTTACCTCCATCAAGAGGGTCCGAACCTGGGTAAAACATCGTGTCCCCTGCCTCCTGTTACCATCCGCCTAGACGCACAGTTCGGGTCCCCCTACCCGAGATCCGCCGGTTTTGACACCAACATTGGTGCTTTCATTGAGAGTTCCTCTGTGTCGTCACTTTTAGGCCCGATGGCCTCTCTGATCATCAACAGCGATGCGATCCAGGGTGAGACTTTTCTCCCCGGACAGATCTTCGTATTCGGCGGCTTTGCACTGTGGGCCAATTCGCTTGGTCATCTAGAGCAGATCGAGAGCTACGCCCCTGGCCATCAGGTCTGATTTGGAAGTTTGAACTACACGACCGACATCCGCGGAGACTTGATCTTTGACGGATTCGAGCCACAGCCGAGCGCGCCGCACTGTCATAATGGGCATGATCTAGCTCTGCCGCCGAACAGTGCCCTGGAGGCCGCACCTGTGTCTGCTCCGACCCCTAGCTTGGAGCCGATCACACCAATCGAGGATGGGTGGTTAGACCCCGCCTCGGGGGCTGCAATCTCTACGGCGATCAAGCTGAACACCAGCCCTATTCTCTGCGAAGCCCGTGACTCCAAGGAGCCAGACTCCTCTCTTGACTCCAAGCCCTCCGCGCCCCTACCGATCGAACCCGATTGGGCGCCGATCATGGAGTTCACCGCCGCAGACATCTTTCAGCACTCGCTGTTCGGCGATATTCTGAATTCACTAAAGTCTCTCTCTTTATCAGGAGAGCCCTGGCCGGACTATAGTCAGCAAGGTTGGGATGCGGATGATGAAGAAATTCAAAGCCCACCCACCACCCACTTCGTAGCCACTGTCGATGATTTAACCGACATGCTCGACTTCGACTCCGAAGACATCGATGGTATGGACGCCGATGCAGGAGACGATCAAGAACCAGCGCCTATAGGGCACTGGAAAGCCACCTCGTCGTACAATATATACATGGTGGACACCCCAAAAGAAGGCAATGGCGATGGAACAACGGAGGATGACCCCTCCAAGAAGCAGCCTAAGCGCCGGCGTGAGCAGCGCCGCTCTAAATCCCGCCAAAGCAAAAACGGTGATTCCGGCACGGGAGATAATAATACCCCGGACAGTGCCGAAGACAACCACCTCCAGCAAGATTCAGCACAGGAGGATGGAGAAGCCAGCCCTCACGAGAGAGCGGCAGACAAAGAGGTCAAGGACGATAATTATATGCCTCCCTCCGAAGATGAGGCAAGCCTCGACAACGATGAATTGGTCGTGCCGGAGGATCCCGTCGAACAAGAGCGTTTCAAATGCAGGCTTATGGCCACGGCGAGCAGCCTCAAGAAAAAACAGCAACAGCTTAGAGCTGATCAAGATTTGCTAGCCGACAGATGGACTGAAGTCCTTGAGGCCGAAGAGTATGAACTCGAACGCCCCTCCAAGAGCTACCCAAAGCGCAGGTTGCTACCCCAATTAGAGGAGGAAGCACTTAAACCTACATCACCAGCGCATGATGCGGCCGACCAGCCACCCCGTGGCCGCGACAGAGAGGCCTCTCGGCCCTCCACTCAAGCCGCACCCCGGCGTCGCTCAAAAAATACCAAGGCATGGGAAAATGCGCTAGACCTGCGAGATATATTGGAGGACAAGGCAAAGAAAACAAGATCGATCTACGGATCACGTGGGCGCCCCACGGCACGAGACGGTACTCGTCATGCCAGATACAGTAAATCCGGCCGGGCCGAACACAGTAGACAAAGCTCGTTTGAGTTGTGTCGTGATATAGCCCAATACAGAGGCACCGCACACCCACTATGCTTCACAGATGAAGTAATGGATCATCAAATCCCCGAGGGTTTCAAACCCGTGAACATCGAATCATACGATGGCACAACAGATCCTGCGGTATGGATCGAGGACTATCTCCTTCATATCCACATGGCCCGCGGTGATGACCTACACGCCATCAAATACCTCCCACTCAAGCTTAAAGGACCAGCTCGGCATTGGCTTAACAGCTTGCCAGCAGAATAAATTGGTTGTTGGGAGGACCTGGAAGCCGCATTCCTCGACAATTTCCAGGGCACTTATGTGCGACCACCAGACGCCAATGGCCTAAGCCACATAATTCAGCAGCCAGAGGAATCGGCCAGACAATTCTGGACACGGTTCCTAACAAAGAAAAATCAAATCGTCGACTGTCCGGACACAGAGGCCCTAGCAGCCTTCAAGCATAACATCCGTGATGAGTGGCTTGCACGGCACCTAGGACAGGAAAAGCCGAAATCTATGGCAGCCCTCACGACACTTATGACCCGCTTCTGCGCGGGAGAAGACAGCTGGCTAGCTCACAACAATAACATGACCAAGAGCCCTGGTAATTCGGATACCAAGGACAGCAATGGCAGGTCGCGTCGCAACAAGCAAAAGCGCCGCATTAACGGTGACAATGCTGAGGATACGGCAGTTAATGCCGGATTCAGGGGCTCTAAACCTGGTCAGCGGAAAAAGCCATTCAAAAGAAATACTCCGGGCCCGTCCAGTTTGGACCGAATACTCGACCGCTCATGCCAGATACATGGCACCCCCGAAAAACCAGCCAATCACACCAATAGGGATTGTTGGGTGTTCAAGCAGGCAGGCAAGTTAAATGCCGAAAGCACAGACAAGGGGCTGCATAGCGATGACGAGGAGGAGCCCCGGCCGCCGAACAACAGTGGGCAGAAAGGTTTTCCCCCACAACTGCGGACGGTGAACATGATATACGCAACCCACGTCCCCAAGAGGGAGCGGAAGCGTGCGCTAAGGGACGTATACGCGATGGAGCCAGTCGCCCCAAAGTTCAACCCATGGTCTTCCTGCCCGATCACTTTTGATCGAAGGGACCACCCCACTAGCATCCGTCATGGCAGATTTGCCGCATTGGTTCTAGACCCAATTATTGACGGATTTCACCTCACTAGAGTCCTTATGGACGGCGACAGCAGCCTGAACCTGCTTTACCAGGATACAGTGCGGAAAATGGGCATCGATCCCTCGAGGATTAAACCCACTAAAACGACCTTTAAAGGCGTCATACCAGGTGTAGAGGCCAACTGTACAGGCTCAGTTACACTTGAAGTGGTCTTTGGATCTCCGGATAATTTCCAAAGCGAGGAGTTAATCTTCGACATAGTCCCGTTCCGCAGTGGCTATCACGCACTGCTCGGGCGAACCGCATTTTCTAAGTTCAATGCGGTGCCGCACTACGCATACCTCAAGCTCAAGATGCCAGGCCCTCGAGGAGTCATCACGGTCAATGGAAACACCGAACGCTCTCTCCGAACGGAGGAGCATACGGCGGCTATCGCAGCGGAAGTACAAAGCAGCCTCTCAAGGCAATTCTCCAGTCCGGCCATTAAACGTCTGGACATCGTCAAGCGCACCCGGAGTAACCTACAACAAGACCGCCTGGCACGTTCCGAGCAAGCGTAGCAATGCGGCCCCAACCCCAGCCCTCGCGAACTTGCGAAACCAGTGTTGCGCGTACATAACTACGCTCTGGAAATACCATGGGCACAGGGGGAGGGGCACCATCACGGCACGCCCGAAACGCGGCTTAAACCGCACTAGGGGCTGCCGATTTCTTAATTTTCTCTTATTTTCAGGACTCCATTCTTCGGAAGGCTTGTCCGGCAGTACAATTGCCGCACAAACGATACAACCAGGGAAGTAGAAAGCTACGCCGCACTATGGAACTCTAAGGTGGTCTCTATAACGAGCAGTATACCTGTTTCACATGCCATTCCGCAGCTTGCCCCTGGAAAGGACACGTTAAATAGTCCCATTTTTTACTTATCGCACTATTTGTATCGTTCTGCTTTGATCGCAGCTTTTTTAAATAAACAATGCATAGCTTCCGTCTATTATTGCATTACTCTTTTTTACAAATATATGTTCATTAATGACATGTTGCACCCGTACACTTTGGTACGGCCAATACGCCAGGGACTTAAGTACCCCACAATACGGTGTGAGAAGTCCGAACACTTTCACAAGTGCGGCACCCCGAACTTATAGCATTATATGCATCGGCTCCAAATCATGTCTTGGGTCAATAGTTGGGTTTGCCCGGCTCCTATGTTTTGGTACCTTACGTTCTGTTATATCGGCTAAGGTAGCACTAGGAGAACTACTGCGATTGTGCCCCAGTTGAGCTGGGCTAAGCACCTGAGTAGAGAAAGCTAAAACTGACCGCCATGATGAGGCGAGAGCTGGTCGCTGTTCGAGAGGTTTTCGAGTCCCTAAAGACTTATGCCACTTAGAGCGAGGAGTCGGCTTTGTCCGGCCTAGGCGTGGATAGCGCCCCGAACTCGGTCTTCCAAACACTAGGGGCTTCGCCGAAATTTAAAATTATAGAATTCTATGGCTAAGTGAGAGTGTTCAAGCATTATAGTCCGATTGCCTTGTTCGTTGTGTTGAGCGCCTCCCTCAAAGGACCCAAGAATGGGAAAAGGAGCGCTCATGTTTATCCCGAACACCCCAGCACTCGTGGCATGGGGGCAGAAGCCGACGACTCGCCATCTCTCAAATTTGATAAACGGCCGCACAGAAGGTAATGTTTTAAATTCAAAAGCGTTGCTTAGCGCATATGAACAAGTTTTCAGCGTACAGGATCACAAATGCGAGTTTACTCAAAAATTACATCTTTGGAGCATTCATCCGCTATAAGACGGGCACCCTTCAGGACGCCCTCATAATACGCTTCCGGGACGCGATGCTCCTTGCCCGGCGGCGGCCCGTCCTTCACCAGCTTCTCCGCATCCATCTTGCCCCAGTGCACTTTAGCACGGGCAAGCGCCCTACGGGCACCTTCGATGCAGACGGAGCGCTTGATTATTTCAAGCCGTGGACAGGCATCCACCAACCGCCTCACCAGCCCGAAAGTAGCTACCAGGCAGAGCCTCTCCAGGCCAAAGCCGAACTATGAGGCCCTTTATGGCCTGTTCGGCCACCTTGTGGAGCTCGACCATTTGCTTCAGCTGGTCGCTCAAAGGCACCAGGTGTCCGGCCTCAGCATACTGAGACCAGAACACCTTCTCCGTCGAGCTCCCCTCCTCGGCTCGGTAGTAGGCGGCGGCATCAGACGCACTGCGGGGCAAATCTATGAATGCTCCTGCAGAGCTCCGGGCTCGGGTAAGTAACAAGTAATTCATTTTCACGTGCTTGCTTTGCATAATGAATGCCTTACCCGCCGCTATCTTCTTCATCGCTTCAATTTCTCGGAGGGCTTTCTGGGCTTCGGCCTTGGCAGACTTCACGCTTTTGAGGGCTGCCGCAAGCTCGGACGCTTGCGTCTTTGAGTCAAGCTCCAAACTCTCGTGTTTTTTCACGAGAGCCTGGAGCTCTTTCTGCACCTCCTCCACCCGCGCCTCCTACTTCCCTCTCTCCGTGCACTCCGCGGCTGCTCTGTTTTCAGCCTCGGATAGCGCTTGCTTAAGGGTTGCCACCTCGGTCGTGGCCCCTATAATAGCACATTGATCCTGTCATTTTTGCAACCACATCTTCTCTATATACTTGCGCAAGGTATTACTTACCTTCCTTCTCCTCAAGTTTCCTCTTGGCATGGCCGAGCTCGTTCTCGGACCGCGCGAGGTTTTGCTTCAGCGTATCCACCTCCGCAGTCAGTGCGGCGGAGGCCAGCAGCGAAGCCTGCATACGCATATTGACTTGATTATGTTAGACTCCTGTGAATGTTATTAGATCCTCTATTCGGCTTTTCTTTCCGAACGCCGAACAGAGCATCACGGGCTACTGTCTATGCGGTAATATTTTTACATATTCTTTACTTACCTCAAAGCCTGTTAGAAGGCTGGCACAGGCTTCAGTCAGTCCGCTCTTGGCGGACTGAACCTTCTGGATCACCGCACTCATAATAGTGCAGTGCTCCTCGTTGATGGAGGCGCCATTAAGCACCTCCAGCAAATTGTCCGGTGCCTCCGTTTGGACGGAGGTCGCCGGCTCGGTAAGCTTGCTCCTCTTGGAAGGAGGCTTCCTACCAGAGTCCGGAACCGTTGAAGGTTCCGGCGCGGTGTCCGGCTCAAGGCCGGACTCGGAGCCCTTGGGGTTTTTATTCCCTTTGTGCCTGGAGTCCGGGAGGTCACCTTGCGGTGCCTCCAGGACCACCTCCTCCTGGCTTGGAACCTGTTGGGACAGCACCTCGGCGTCGTCCGTAGGGTGGGGGAAGGTAGCCGTCGGAAGCGAATTCACATCCGACGAATCCAGGGAACCGCTCGACGACACGTCGAGCCGGTCTTTGGGTGGACTGCATAAACATGTTCGACATAAGGAAAAGTTGTGCAATGGAGGAATACTATGAATCACTCTGGTATCCGAATACTTACAATCTCGCCAGGGGCTTGGCCCTGTGCGGCCACTCCTCTTCGCCGTCGCCATCCCATAACAAACCGACGCCCACTTTGATTCAAGACACACTGATGAAACTGTCGGTGCTTCTGTCGGTGCTTCCTGCCCGGGTTGAAGAGCTAAAGAAATCTGCTGCTCGAATCGGTGCGATCAATGCCTTAATCCGGGCAAAAGCCTAGGTGCCGGATTTTGATCCTATTGAAGCGGCTCAGGGCTATCCCAGCTTGAAGGAAGACGGGTCAGAGTTTGGTGAAGCAGATCTGCGAGCAATAAACCGGGAGGTACGTCCGCTAGCTTGTCAATTGGCTGAAGTAGCAGACTTGTCTCATTATCAAGCCCAATATGACAATCAGAACAAGCGAATAGCTGCACCAATCCATGAATCGGAAAATCTGATCCCTCCAATCCGTAAGCATACTTACGCTCCCGATATTGACCCGTCATTGCTGATCCATGATGAAGCTGTTTTTCAAGCATTAATGGGAATCGACTGGACAACTGTTAATTTCTAGCCACTGGGTAGAGAAACGGAGGCTGAAGCGGCGCAGGATGACCCACAACCATCAGGTTAGGCTGGTGACCAAGCTTGAACCGGAAGCCAGTTTTAAAACTGCCTCTCCTTTGCGAAAAACAATGATATTATTATGGGCACCGTGTTGCCTTGTAATAGGCTAGCTGATACTTTTGATGTTGATATGACTTCGTGCATAATTTGTTCTTCCTGTGGTGATGAACTTTCCAAAGCACTTTCTGCAATAAGAAACTCTTCAAGTGCCACCGCGGTTGTACCGTCATGCAGAATATGATGTCTGCCATCGTTGAGCGTGAAGTTGGCTTGGCCAATCTTGAAGCGGAGTTTTGCAAACCCACACTGTTGGAGGAGATAACAGCTCCTGTATATATATGACACTGGTTTACCATGTAAACCGTGCCGGGTTATAATAAACACCGTGTTACTCCATAAGAGGATGTTAACAACAAGGATCAAACCGGGCAAATAGTCTCCGGATTGACGTGAACTGTGTTCCGACAATTGATTGGTTGAAAACTTTGTCGGTTTAAAAAAAGGCAATAAAAAAGAAAAAAGTATCTTGCAAAGAAAAGTGCGAAGCAAAAGCAATGACAAAACCGTTTGCAAAAAAGGTTTATTTGAGCTGATCAAATGGCGTTACCATGGCCGAACACGACCAAGCTCCCGTTAGGTGTAACTATGGTTCTAGTCAGCCAGGTCCCCAAATGAAACCGTGGCATTTATGCCGACCAAGTGGCATGGCAATGGTTCGGGTTCGACCAAGCCCCCAAGTGATTCTGTGGCCTTAGGCCGATCAAGAGGCATGACTGGTTCAGACGTGACCAAGTCCCCAAGTGATCTGGTGGCTCTCGCCTATCAAGAGGTATGGTATTGGTTCGGACACGACCAATCCTCCAAGTGATATAACATGATGCTTTTTAAAAAGCGAACTCAAGGGGTAAACCGGAGGCCGCTTTAGAATAACTCCGTGTAACCACACATGATGTAAAAGAACAGATACCCCGCTTTAGCTGAGGTTCTGGTTTATTATATTTAATCATAATATATACATTGTTGTAATATGTACATAAGTAGAACCAATGGCTCAGGTATAATAAGGCCGAAGATGAGCTATGTTCCACGGCCTGTTGGTCTCCTCCTCTGATGTACGTGAGTCCTTATGCTCTCGAATATCGATCAGATAGTATGACCCATTGTGCAGATTCTTGCTGACCACGAAAGGCCCCTCCCAAGGTGGGGATAACTTATGCATATCAGTCTGATCTTGGATGAGTCGAAGCACCAAATCTCCTTCCTGGAAGGTTCTGGTTCTGACTCGGCGACTGTGATAACGACGAAGATCCTGTTGGTAAATCGTCGATCGGGCGGCTGCTATGTCACGCTCTTCATCCAACCGGTCCAAAACATCTTGCCATGCTGTCTCGTTGTCCGCTTCAATATAAGCCGTCACACGAGGTGAATCATGACGGATATCACTGGGGAGAACCACCTCCGCTCCATAAACCATGAAGAACGGTGTGTATCCTATTGACCTGTTGGGTGTTGTATTGATGCTCCATAACACAGATGGTAATTCTTCTACCCAACAACCCGGCGTTCTCTGCAAAGGAACCATGAGCCGGGGCTTGATGCCTCTCAAGATCTCTTGATTAGCTCTTTCTGCTTGACCATTGGACTGTGGGTGTGCCACTGATGAAACGTCGAGCCGGATGTGCTCCCGTTTGCAGAACTCCTTCATGGCACCTTTGGACAAATTGGTACCATTATCTGTGATGATACTGTGTGGAAAGCCAAACCGGAAAATCACTTTTTTAATGAACTGAACCGCCGTGGCCGCATCACACTTGCTAACAGGTTCTGCCTCCACCCACTTTGTAAACTTGTCAACCGCCACCAGGAGGTGGGTCTTCTTATCTTTGGGCCTTTTGAAAGGCCCAACCATATCCAGCCCCCAAGTCGCAAACGGCCAAGTAATTAGAATCATTCTCAATTCTTGAGCTGGTACATGAGCACGTCTTGAGAACTTTTGGCAACCATCACATCGTCTGACCAGATCTTCTGCGTCAGCATGAGCAGTTAACCAATAGAAGCCATGGCGAAACACTTTAGCCCCCAGAGATTTTGAACCGGCGTGGTGACCACAATCTCCTGCGTGGATCTCACGCAAAATTTCACGGCCTTCTTCAGGAGACACACAGTGTTGAAATGCTCTTGACACACTACAATGATGCAACTCGCCGTTGATAATAGTCATGGACTTGGATCGCCGGATTATCTGTCTGGCCAGAGTCTCATCCTCTGGTAACTCGCCCCGGTTCTTGTACTCCAGGTAGGGAAGCGTCCAATCCGGAATAACATGAAGAGCTGCCACCAATTGAGCTTCCGGATCAGGAATAGCCAAATCCGCTTCACGAGGGATCTTGACCGACGGGTTGTGCAGCACATCCAGAAAAACATTGGGCGGAACCGGTTTGCGCTGAGAGCCCAGCCGGCTTAAAGCGTCCGCTGCTTCATTTTTCCGCCGGTCCACGTGGTCCACCTGATAGCCTTTGAAATGACCTGCAAAAATATCCACCTCACGATGATATGCTCCCATGAGTGGATCCTTGGAGTCCCAAGTGCCAGACACTTGCTAAGCCACGAGGTCCGAGTCACCGAAGCACTTAACTCGACCTAGATTCATCTCCTTAGCCATCCGGAGACCATGGAGCAAGGCTTCATACTCAGCTGCATTGTTAGTACAAGGGAACATTAAGCGGAGAACATAACAAAATTTATCACCTCGCGGGGAAGTTAATACGACTCCAGCCCCCAAACCTTCCAATTGCCTGGATCTGTCAAAATGGATGGTCCAATATGTGTGATCCGACTTTTCTTCAGGTGCTTGCATTTCCGTCCAATCATTGATAAAATCAACCAGTGCTTGAGACTTAATCACCGTCTGAGGCACATACTTCAAATCGTGCGGCCCAAGCTCTATAGCCCACTTGGCAATCCGGCCAATTGCTTCCCGGTTCTGGATGATATCCCCCAATGGAGCGGAACTGACCACCGTAATTGGATGCCCTTGGAAGTATTGTTTAAGCTTCCAGCTTGCCATAAAAACTCCATACACCAGCTTCTGCCAATGCGGATACCTTTGCTTGGACTCAACGAGCACCTCGCTGATATAATAGACCGGACGTTGAACCGGATGCTCCTTACTTGCCTCCTTTCGCTCCACCACAATAGCCACGCTGACCGCCCGAGCATTAGCAGCAACATATAGCAGTAACGGCTCCTTGTCAATGGGAGCGGCGAGCACAGGCGGATTGGCCAATTGCCGCTTTAAGTCCTCAAATGCTTCATCAGCAGCAGAACTCCAGACAAACTGATCCGTCTTCTTCAACATCTGATACAAAGGGATTGCCTTCTCACCAAGACGGCTGATAAACTGGCTTAACGCGGCAATCCGGCCTGCCAGGCATTGAACATCATTGATACACTTCGGTTTAGCCAGGGAGGTGATGCTGTGATCTTCTCCGGATTAGCCTCAATTCCCCTATTGGACACCAGGAAGCCTAATAACTTGCCCGCCGGTACACCAAAGACACATTTGTCCGGATTAAGCATCATCTTGTATGTCCTCAGGTTATCAAAAGTTTCCTTTAAATCACCAATCAGAGTCTCCTTCTCCCTGGTTTTAACCACGATATCATCCATGTAGGCGTGTACATTACGGCCAATCTGTTTGTGTAGACAATTTTGCACACAATGTTGATAAGTTGGCTGGGCACTCTTGAGCCCAAAGGGCATAGACACATAGCAGAAGGCTCCAAAGGGAGTTATGAATGTCGTTTTCTCCTGGTCCTTAACTGCCATTTTGATCTGATGATAGCCAGAATATGCATCCAAAAAACTTAAACGCTCACAACCCGCCGTAGCATCAATAATTTGATCAATACGGGGGAGGGCAAAAGGATTTGCTGGACAAGCTTTATTAAGATCTGTGTAATCCACACACATGCGCCAGGTGCCGTTTTTCTTAAGGACCAGCACCGGATTGGCAAGCCACTCAGGGTGAAAAACTTCAACAATAAAACCAACTGCCAAGAGCCTGGCTACCTCTTCTCCAATTGCCTTGCGTCTTTCTTCGTTAAACCGGCGGAGGAACTGTTTCACCGGTTTGTATTTAGGATCCACATTAAGGGTGTGCTCAGTGAGTTGCCTCGGTACACCTGGCATGTCAGAGGGCTTCCATGCAAAAATGTCCCGATTCTCACGGATGAACTCGATGAGCGCACTTTCCTATTTCGGATCCAAATTAGCACTGATGCTGAACTGCTTGGACGAATCGCCAGGTACAAAGTCAACAAGCTTAGTTTCTGCTGCCGATTTGAACTTCAGGGCCGGATCATGCTCCGTAGTTGGCTTCTTTAATGGAGTCATGTCCGCCGGATCAACATTGTCCTTATAATACTTCAGCTCCTCGGTGGCACAAACCGACTCTGCATAGGCCGCATCACCTTCCTCGCACTCCAAAGCGATTTTGCGGCTTCCGTGAACCGTTATTGTCCCCTTGTGACCCGGCATCTTGAGCTGCAAATACACATAACAGGGCTGTGCCATAAACTTGGCGTAGGCCGGTCGCCCAAATAGGGCGTGATATGGACTTTGGATTTTCACCACTTTAAACATCAATGTCTCCGACCTGGAATCATGATCATCCCCAAAGGCCACTTCCAGAGCTATCTTACCCACAGGATATGCTGATCTACCAGGTACTACACCGTGGAACACCGTATTAGACGGTTTAAGATTTTTATCTGTCAGTCCCATATGACGGAAGGTCTCATAGTACAAGATATTAATGCTGCTACCTCCATCCATGAGCACCTTGGTGAACTTGTAACCTCCCACCTGAGGCGCCACCACCAGAGCCAACTGACCCAGATTATCGACCTGGGGAGGGTGATCCTCTCTGCTCCATATGATTGGCTGTTCAGACCAACGTAGATAACGGGGTATGGCCGGTTCAACAGAGTTGACCGCCCACCTCTGAACCTTCCGGTCTCGCTTGTCCAAGCTAGTGGTGAAGACATGGTACTGCCCACTACTCAACTGCTTTGGGTTGCTCTGGTAACCTGACTGTTGCTGCTGTTGGTTGTAACCACCCTGGTTGTTCTGACTATTTTGACCATTATGTCCGCCCGGATTACCATTAAATCCTGAACCGGTACTTCCTCCACCGTAACCCAGCCCGGATCCTGAGCCACCGCCAGATTCGTGATCATACCGGAAATTATTAGAATTCTTGAACTCCTGCATAATAAAGCAATCCTTCCAAAGGTGGTTTGCTGGCGCCTCCTTCGTCCCATGTCTTGGACAGGGCTGGCTTAGCAGATAGTTTAGGCGGTCTGGGTTAGGGTTGGGCGCCCCATTACGATTTTTCGGTTTACCCTTGCGTCGCTGGCCATTGTCCTCTGTGTTGGTATTAGCCACAAAGTCCATGTTACCATCCGCTTTACGCTTGCCTCCACCACCATTGCCTGCCCAGTGATGTTGCTGACCTTTGGATTTCTTGTTCCTCTTTCCCTTCCCTGTCTTGTCATCATCAGATTTGGGATCCTTGGTACTATCAGAATCAGCATATTTCACCAAAGCGGCCATGAGGGTCCCCATGTCAGTGCAATGACGCTTCATCCGTCCCAACTTCAGCTTCAGGGGCCCAAACCGGCAGTTGCCTTCTAGGGTTAATACTACGGTGTCAGCGTTGATGCGGTCTGATGAGTGCAACACTTGTGAAACCCGGTGCACCCAATGAGTCGTTGATTCTCCTTCCTCCTGGACGCATGCAGCTAAGTCCACTATCGACACAGGCTGTTTACATGTATCCTTGAAATTGCTGATAAACCGGGCTCGTAATTGGGCCCATGAACTGATAGAATTAGCCGGCAAGCTTTTTAACCAAGTACGGGCCGTTCCTTCAAGCATCATGGTGAAGTATTTCGCACACGCCGCGTCATCCACATCAAGCATCTCCATGGCCATCTCATAGCTCTCCACCCATGTCTCTGGAGGCTGATCTGCCGTGTAATTTGGTACCTTGCGTGGGCCCTTGAAATCCTTGGGCAGGCGCACATTGCGTAAAGCGGGGATAAGGCAAGGCACCCCCAAAGAACTAGAAGTAACACCAGGTTCAATCGAGATGGTTGGACGAACAGGCGTGAGCTGCCGAGCCTGATGCTGTGTGGCTAATTCGGCCTCCCTGCGCGCTCGGGCCCGGTTCACCACTTCTTGAGCATTATCAGCACCACCCGTCAGGTTGTTGCCACGGGGTGCTCCACGTCGTTCGTTACTCGACACTGCCGGTTCATCCATATGTCTGCTATAGCTCCGGCTTGGACGGGGGGTCGAGTGGATCCGGTCGCGGCTGTACGAGTATGCTTCCTGTTGGACCAAAGCTGTCCTCAGAAGCTCCTTGACCCGTCGCGTCTCTACTGCCTACGGCGAATCACCTTCAATTGGAATGGCCTCCAGCCGTGCAGCAGCGGCAACGAGATTGTCCATTGGGTTGGAGTAGTGACCCGGAGGTGTTAAAACAGCCTGAGGTATAACGATGTTTTGACGAGGCGGGTCCATCTGACGAGGCTGAACCGGTGCACCGGTCCCGGGAGCTTCTGCCCGGTTTCCCTCCAGCGGATTGCCGGTTCCTACTCCTGGAGTGTTGAAAAGGTCTCTGGCCTCAAAAACCGGAGGCAAACGGGATCGGTACTTCCTCCTCATGACTTCCTGTGACGCACTCTGGTCCAACATGAGCCTGTAGGCTTGTGCGTCTAAAGCGGCCCGCTCCGTGGCCATCCTGGTGTCCTCAGCTGCCAGATCTGCCTTGGCCTAGGTGATCTGTTCCTTCACTTTTGCAATCTCTGCGTTGTGAACGCCCTGATCCGCCGGATTAGCCTCCGCCATAAGCACAGCCAATGCATCAAATAGCTCTGATAGAACTTGAGCCGGCGGGCGCACAGGGCCTCCTGCCCCGGCAGCCGTCACCGCTGCTGAACCGGAGGTTGTTGCTGCAGCGATCGAAGAATGAAGCGCTGCTTGTGTGCCAGTCATGAATATTCCAACCCGGTTGGGCAGATCAGAGGGGTCCGGGATACTGTCGCCATCGGAACTGCCCCCAATCCGGCCGTCTTGTAGCTGATAAAGAGATTCGGTTTCTTCGGTCGATGACTCGTCATCAGAACAGATGACGGTATCGCCGCGAGATTCTGATCCATCCTCATAACTTCCTCCATGGATGACTCCCACGAAGGCACACTTCATGGCCGGTCTAACCCGGGCGGATCACGCACGCTGAGCCGTCTCGACGAGGTCGGTGCAGATGTCCGGCTCAGGGCCCGGTTCACCGATCTTGCCAATGAAAACGTGAATGCCACCAAAGGGGACCCGGTACCCGTACTCAATTGAGCCGGCCTCGGGGCCCCAGCCTGCATCGTCGATGTAGAACTTGCCGCGACGACTCTTAGTCATCCGGCCTACAGCGTAGCCCTCGAGTCCTTCAAAGTGGCCCTCCAAGAACCGAAAACCATCGTGCGATAGCCCCACGGTGGGCGCCAAATAAAGATTTGCGGAGTCATCTAAAGATCTATCGTATGAGCAAGAGGCAGACGATGAACACTGAAGAACTGTGAAACCCTAGGTCAGATCTGCGGGGGAAAGGATAGAAGATTTACCGGAGTTGAGGGAGACGCGGAAGGTTGCCGCGATGCTTTGGTGCGCCAGGTTGATGCAGCGGCCAAGGTTGAGGCAGAGGTCGACGGCAGCGGCGGAGCTCCGAGGCTGGCGACGCGAGGAAGACGAAGAAGAAAGGCACGAAGGGGAGGAAAGAAATGACCCTTCGGTGCTATTTATAAGGCGAAAGAACATGTGTCAGGCGCGACAATCAAGGGGCCACGAAACGGAGCTGTCGCCTCGATTTCCGCAGATCTATTAAACAAAGAAGCATAATGGATAGCTTCGTTATGACAGGTGACGTCACTCCGGTTTACAGCAATCAGAGAAGATGACATCATGGCGGTTTACCAATTTATGAGAAGATGTTGAAGATGAAGCTTTTGTTAAAGGATTGACATGAACCCGTTCAAATCAATCTGGGGCCTAATGTTGGGGATATTACTGCTGGGCGTAAACCGGCCTATCTGGGCCGGGTTAACTTCGTTAGTAGTTAAGTATGTTAAAGCCCAAGAAGGCAAATGAGGGCTCAAGGCCCATGGTCGGTTCAAGGCCTGTAGCCGTAAACGGCGTTAGTAGTTAACTTGTATTGTAAGTTAGGAATAAGTAGAGACCAAACCGGACACATCTATGAGCCGGTATTGGGACTCTGTAAACCAACGGGAGTCACCAGTTTATATAAGGGGACGACCCGGCGGCGGTTCAAGGACAACAGACAACAACTCGAGACATAGGCGAAGCTTGTTTGCTCCCTAGTCATCGAAACTCCATCAATTCCATCACAACTAGACATAGGATTTTACCTTCATCGAAGGGGCCGAACTAGTATAAACTCTCTTGCATCCCTGTGTCCGCTTTAACCCCTTCAAGCTAACCCGCCGCGATGGCTCCACGACTAAGTCCTTTCTCTAGGATATCTGCCGTGACAATTCCACGACAATTATCCTCAACAATACCACATCTAATCATACTAGTTTGTAATTCCTGATAATATTCTTCTACAATTTTTTCTTGTCTCAAACGCTGCAATTTTTGAAGCAATTCATGTTGATAATATGGTGGAACCCAATGAGTACGTATAGCATTTTTCAAAGGTGCCCAAGTAGCTGGAATATGATATAATCTACAATGTTCAGACCACCAAACACATGCAAAACTAGTGAAAGCACAAACATCAGCAGGAACACGTCTCTCCTCGGGATATTGTAAACATGTAAAACGTTGTTCAGTTTCTAACTCCCAAGTAAGATATGTATCAGGAACATATCTACCCTAAAATGATGGCATATTCAATTTCAGTTTAGGAAGATGGTCATGATCTCATACCTCAGGTGGTGGTGCAGCCCTTCCATTGCGATGATATGCATGAGGACGACCTGGTGGTGGTGGTGCTGGTGGTTTCACGTAGTTTTGATATTGATCAACCTCATACTCGTAATGGTCCTCCACCTCTGCACTAGCAGCAGGAGCTACCGAAGCATCAATAGGAGCACCAGAATTTTGACCAGGCTCAATGGGAACGCACAGTGCTCGTCCCACTTGATTTGGAAGACGTTGTTGTTGTTGTTGTTGTTGTAGAGGCGCGACAGGTGCAGCCGACGGTGGGGGTGGAAAACGCGAAAGCAATTCAATAAACTTGTTATCAAGCTTTATTTCGAATGTCTTCTCCATGCCATCTATCTTCTCCATGGCCTCTTCAAATCTATTTAGCACATCTTGCACCTATCCAATCATCATTTGCTGAAACTTATCATGAAGCTCCTTGTTCGTTAAGTTCTCCCAGTCAATCTCATCGGCTTGTGATCCTGCCATGGTTAGAAGCAATAGAAACACACAAGAATATGATCCTACAAACTACTAACAAGTGGTGGTGGTGGGTGTCACAAATCCGTCAAGCAAATCTCAAATTCTTGCCAGTTCTTACCCAGCAGCATGGTGATTGGCAACCGTTGTAGTCAAAACTCTCAAAGGTTGGATACAACGATTACCAGGGAGAGTCAAACGCACGACGTAGATGTTTGTGGAGCTGGGAAGGCTTATAATATGGTAGCCAAAAGGGTCAGCAATAATCAATTCAGAGATGCAAAGTTGAATAAACGCTCAACGACGAAATTGTGCTGGTCCTAGGCTAGACCGTGCTAGAGACGCGAGCCTAGAACACTAACAAAATCACGGCGCTGCACGTAAACAAGGGAGGAGCACACTCTAATTTTTTAATTTTTTTTTCACTTTTTCCTCTTTTTTTGCTCTGCAACAATTTTTTCGAAAAAGTCTACAAATGGTCTATAAACTGCCTAGCCAGAATTTTCCAGACTTAGTTTTTTTAAACTGGAACTATTTTTCTTGTACGGGTAGCACGGAAGTTGGGGAATCCAACTTGTTCATGACTCGTAGTAGCGTGTGCTCTGGAACTGGAAAATAAAGGAACAAACACTGGACTCGGACTAGGACTGGTGGGGAGGTGAATCTGGTGGAATTCGGACTGGTGATGGTATATGACGGTGGTATATGTGGACTCGGATTGGTGGTGGTATATGAACTCGGATTGGTGGTGGTATATGGACTTGGATCGGTGGTGGTATATGGACTCGGATTGGTGATGGTATACGGACTCAGAGCGGTGGTGGTATATGGACTCGGATCGGTGGTGGTATATGGACTCAAAGAAGTAGCGGATAAGCGGTGGTGGTATATTGTAGGGCAATCATGATGGTGCGGCGGCGGCGTGACAACTTGTGAACAGAACTCAAAACTCTAAAGCACTAGACGCTAAGACCAGCAACTTGACGCGATGATGCAACAACAAATTCAACTACGCAAATACATAAAATATTATGCAATGGCTCAGATTGGTTTGGATATGATGAACTAACCCTAATTTTTGTGGCTTTTTCATGGATTGTAGGTATGAAGAACAGAGTCGATCTAAACTATGGAAAACTGTAAAATCTCACCGAGCAACCTGGAAATCTGATACCACTTGATAGAGTCGAAGGTGTCCCGTCTTTTGATGAGATGGTGATTATCGTTTCGGAGGAGTAGACTTTGATGATCCGACTACGAACGTGGGAAGACGTTGCACCTTAGCAATCGCTAAACCAACTCCGAGAGGTTATTGACCACGCTGGAGCACGATCAACTTGACAACAAAGGTCTATTTCCTGCAAGCAAACGAAGAACATGCAAGAAACTAAGATTGCAATCAGGATATTGCAAATATAAGATGAAAGCTTTATTGATGAAGGTGGGGTTCTGTGACGTCTTTGTCTGGTCGTTGAACACAAATGAAGTACGCAAAGTTGCATCCATGGTGAACTTTTAATCTAAACAAAACCCCCAAAGTCTAAACGAAGCCCTAAGGGCTGTATATATGGAGGAAGAGGGGGGAATTTCGTGGCCCTTGGAGGAGGGGTCGAAAACCAACCCTAACTCTTGTTTCCCCACACATACAGATTCTAAAAACAGCATATCCTTAAGTATTTCGAAATTACATGGGCCTGGCCCACTAATAAGGTGACGCAAGACCTAGAATAGCCTCTGGACGAAATTTATGAAGTGGCATCTTGTATATTTCGTCCAAGGCTTCATGCACTCCTTATGGTTGCTTCAAAGTCCTGAAATCATCACTTGTAACTCCGTTCTTGTTCCCCTTGTGCATGCCTTCATCTCCATGCTTGGTCTTGCTCCAGTGTTCATCCCTCTTATCCATGCCAGGCCCTTCATTCGTAAGCAAAATAACTGTATCCAATTTAGGCAGCATCATATTCTCATGAATATTAGAATCATTACCAAGAAACAAAAGTACCTGATTATTTAATTGGCGTGTGCGAGCTCTACTAATTGGTCCAGTATGTATATCATCAGGGGCTGTGGGTGTAACAATGGTATTGATGTCCTCATCATTATATCATGATAAATGTTTATTATTCATGCTAGAATTGTATTAACCAGAAACTTAGTACATGTGTGAATACATAGACAAACAGAGTGTCCCTAGTATGCCTCTACTAGACTAGCTCGTTAACCAAAGATGGTTAAGTTTCCTGACCATAGACATGTGTTGTCATTTGATCAACAGGATCACATCATTAGAGAATGATGTGATGGACAAGACCCATCTGTTAGCTTAGCATAATGATCATTTAGTTTTATTGCTATTGCTTCCATTGGGACTTATACATGTTCCTCTGACTATGAGATTATGCAACTCCCGAATACCGGAGGAACACCTTGTGTGCCATCAAACGTCACAACGTAACTGGATTATTATAAAGATGCTCTACAGGTGTCTCCGATGGTGTTTGTTGAGTTGGCATAGATCGAGATTAGGATTTGTCACTCCGTGTATCGGAGAGGTATCTCTGGGCCCTCTCAGTAATGCTCATCACTATAAGCCTTGCAAGCAATGTGATTAATGAGTTAGTTGCGGGATGATGCATTACGGAAAGAGTAAAGAGACTTGTCAGAACGAGATTGAACTAGATATGATGATACCGACGATCAAATCTCGGGCAAGTAACATACCGATGACAAAGGGAATGACGTATGTTGTTATGCAGTTTGACCGATAAAGATCTTCGTAGAATATGTAGGAGCCAATATGAGCATCCAGGTTCCGCTATTGGTTATTGACCGGAGATGTGTCTCGATCATGTCTACATAGTTTTCGAACCGGTAGGGTCCGCACGCTTAACGTTCGATGATGATTTGTATTATGAGTTATGTGATTTGATGACCGAAGTTTGTTCGGAGTCCCGGATGAGATCACAGACATGACGAGGAGTCTCGAAATGATCAGGACATAAAGATTGATATATTGGAAGGTTATGTTTGGACAGTAGAAGGGTTTCAGAAAGGTTTGGACGTTTTTCGGAGTACCGGGGGGGTTACCGGACCCCCCCCCCTAGGGGGGGGGTTAATGGGCCTTCATGGGCCCTTGTGGAGAGAGGAGGCAGGTGGCCAGGTGGAGGCACGCGCCCCCAAGCCCAAACCGAATTGGACTAGGGTTGGGGGGGGCTTTCCTTCTCCTCCTCCTTCTCTTTCCCCCTTCTCCTTCTTGGAATAGGAAAAGGGGGGGTGAATCCTACTTGGACCGGGAGTCCTAGTAGGACTCCCCCCTTGGCGCGCCACACCTTGGCCAGCCTCCTCCTCCCCCCTCCTTTATATACGTGGGGAGGGGGCACCCCAAAGACACACAAGTTTCTCTTAACCGCGTGCGGTGCCCCCCTCCACAGTTACACAACTCGGTCATATCGTCATAGTGCTTAGGCGAAGCCCTGCGTCGCTAGCTTCATCATCACCGTTGCCACGCCGTCGTGCTGACGGAACTCTCCCTCGGCCTCAACTGGATCAAGAGTTCGAGGGACGTCATCGAGGTGAACGTGTGCTGATTGCGGAGGTGCCGTACGTTCGGTACTTGGATCGGTTGGATCACTAAGATGTTCGACTACATCAACCGCATAACTAAACACTTCTGCTTTCGGTCTACGAGGGTACGTGGACACACTCTCCCCACTCGTTGCTATGCATCTCCTAGATAGATCTTGCATGATCGTAGGTAATTTTTTTGTAATACCGCGTTCCCCCAACAGTGGCATCCGAGCTAGGTTTATGCGTAGATGTTATATGCACGAGTAGAACACAATGAGTTGTGGGTGATAATAGTCATACTGCTTACCAGCAATGTATTACTTTGATTTGGCGGCATTGTTGGATGAAGCGGCCCAGACTGACATTACATGACCGCATTCATGAGACTGGTTCTACCGACGTGCTTCGCACACCGGTGGCTAGTAGGTGTCTGTTTCTCCAACTTTAGTTGAATCGAGTTTGGCTACGCCCGGTCCTTGTTGAAGGTTAAAACAACACACTTGATGAAAAATCGTTGTGGTTTTGATCCGTAGGTAAGCCGTAGAAGCCACGTAAAACTTGCAACAACAAAGTAGAGGACGTCTAACTTGTTTTTGCAGGGCTTGTTGTGATGTGATATGGTCAAGACGTGATGAGATATAAATTGTTGTATGAGATGATCATGTTTTGTTAAAGTTATCGGCAACTGGCAGGAGCCTTATGATTGTCTCTTTATTGCATAAGATGCAAACGCCATATGATTGCTTTACTTTATCGCTATGCGATAGCAATAGTTGCAGAAGAAATAGTTGGCAAGACGACCATGTGACGACACATTGATAGAGCTCAAGATGATGGAGATCATGGTGTCATGCCGGTGACGATGGAGATCATGACGGTGCTTTGGATATGGAGATCAAAGGCACAAGATGATGATGGCCATATCATGTCACATATTTTGATTGCATGTGATGTTTATCGTTTATGCGTCTTATTTTGCTTAGTACGGCGGTAGCATTATAAGATGATCCCTCACTAAATTTCCAGGTATAAGTGTTCTCCCTGAGTATGCACCGTTGCAATAGTTCGTCGTGCCGAGACACCACGTGATGATCGGGTGTGATAAGCTCTACGTTCACATACAACGGGTGCAAGCCAGTTTTGCGACGCAGAATACTCGGGTTAAACTTGTCAAGCCTAGCATATGTAGATATGGCCTCGGAACACTGAGACCGAAAGGTCAAACGTGAATCATATAGTAGATATGATCAACATAGTGATCTCCACCATTGAAAACTACTCCATCTCACGTGATGATCGGACATGGTTTAGTTGACATGGATCACGTGATCATTTAGATGACTCGAGGGATGTATATCTAAGTGGGAGTTCTTAAGTAATATGATTAATTGAACTTAAATTTATCATGAACTTAGTCCCGATAGCACTTTCATATCTATGTTGTAGATCAATAGCTCGCGTATAGCTTCCCCGTTTATTTTTGATATGTTCCTAGAGAAAAATAAGTTGAAAGATGTTAGTATCAATGATGCGCACTATCTCCGTGATCTGAGGATTATCCTCATTGCTGCACATAATTATGTCCTTCATGCACCGCCAGGTGACAAAACTATTGCAAGAGCAGATCCAGACGTTATGAATGTTTGACAAGCTCGGTATGATCACTACTTGATAGTTTAGTGCACCATGCTTTACGGCTTAGAATCGGGACATAAAAATTGTTTTGAACGGCATGGAACATATGAGATGTTCCAAGAGTTGAAATTGGTATTTAAGACTCATGCCCGTGTTAAGAGGTATGATACCTCTGACAAAATAGTTTGCCTACAAGATGGAGGAGAATAACTCAGTTAGTGAGAATATGCTCAGAATGTCTGGGTACTACAATCACTTGAATAAAGTGGGAGTTAAATATTCCAGATAAGATAGTGATTGACAGAGTTCTCTAGTCCTATCACAAATTTACTAGAACTTCATGATGAACTATAATATGCGAGGGATGACGAAAACGATTCCCAAGCTCTTTGCAAAGCTGAAATCGGCGTAGGTAGAAATCAAGAAAAGCATCAAGTGTTGATGGTTGACAAGACCACTAGTTTCAGGTAAAAGGGCAAGGGAAAGAAAGGGAACTTCAAGAAGAATGGCAAGCAAGTTGCCACTCCCATGAAGATGCCCAAAGCTAGACCCAAGCTTGAAACTGAGTGCTTCTACTACAAAGGAAATGGTCACTAGAAGCAGAACTGCCCCAAATACTTGGCAGATAAGAAGGATGGAAAAGTGAACAAAAGTATATATGATATACATGTTATTGATGTGTACTTTACTAGTGTTCATAGTAGCCCCTGGGTATTTGATACTGGTTCAGTAGCTATGATTAGTAACTTGAAATAGGAGTTACAAAATGAACAAAGACTAGTTGAGGGTGAGGTGACGATGTGTGTTGGAAGTGATTCCAAGGTTGATAAGATCACCATCGCACACTCCCTCTACCTTTGAGATTAGTGTTGGACCAAAATAAATGTTATTTGGTGTTTGCGTTGAGCATGAATATGATTGGATCATGTTTATTGCAATACGATTATTCATTTAAGTCAAAGAATAATTGTTGTTCTTTTTACATGAATAAAACCTTCTATGGTCATACACTTAATATAAATGGTTTATTGAATCTCGATCGTAATGATACACATATTCATAATATTGATGCCAAAAGATACAAAGTTAATAATGATAGTGCAAATTATTTGTGGCACTGCCGTTTAGGTCATATTGGTGTAAAGCGCATGAAGAAACTCCATGCTGATGGGCTTTTGGAATCACTTGATGTTTGCGAACCATGCCTCATGGGAAAGATGACTAAGACTCCATTCTTCGGAACAATGGAGCGAGTAGCTGACTTGTTGGAAATAATACATACTAATGTATGCGGTCCGATAAGTGCTGAGGCTCGCGGCGGGTATCATTATTTTTTGACCTTCACAGATGATTTGAGACGATATGGGTATATCTACTTAATGAAACACAAGTCTGAAACATTTGAAAAGTTCCAAGAATTTTAGAGTGAAGTGGAAGATCATCATAACAAGAAAATAAAGTTTCCACGATCTGATCGTGGAGGCAAATATTTGAGTTACGAGTTTGGCCTTCATTTAAAACAATGTGGAATAGTTTCACAACTCATGCCACCTGGAACACCATAATGTAATGGTGTGTCTGAACGTCATAACCGTGCTTTATTAGATATGGTGTGATCTATGATGTCTCTTATCGATTTACCACTATCGTTTTGGGGTTATGCATTAGAGACAACTGCATTCACGTAAATGTTCCAAATGTTCTTCCAAAGATTTGCTATAAATAAGTATATCATCAAAATAGACTACCACGAATCGTCCAATGAAAGCACGTAAAACTTCGTTCATTAGTCTCATGAAAGTACTAGGTGCATTAGTTAACCCAAAAGGCATGACTAACCACTCATATAAACCAAACTTAGTTTTAAATATTGTTTTACATTCATCTCCCAATTTCTTACGAATTTGATGGTATCCACTACGCAAATCAACTTTGGAGAATATTGTAGAGCCACTCAATTCATCCAGCATATCATCTAGCCTAGGAATAGGATGACGATAACGAATAGTAATATTATTAATGCCTCTACAATCAACACACATACGCGACGTACCATCCTTTTTCGGCACTAGTATAATAGGAATAGCACAAGGACTAAGAGATTCGTATATATAACCTTTGTCGAGCAGCTCCTGTACTTGACGCATAATCTCCTTCGTCTCCTCTGGATAGGTACGGTATGGTAAACGATTGGGTTGTGATGCACAGGGAATTAAGTCAATTTGATGCTCAATCCCTCGAATAGGTGGTAATCCCAGTGGCACGTCTTGTGGAAAGACGTCAATGAACTCCTGCAAAATGTTAGTGACAGCAGGGGCAAAGAGGAAGGCACGTCCTCAAATGAAAATAATGCCCCTTTGCACACAAAAGCATAGCAAACAGATTTGCTGAAATCTAGCTCATCAATATCAAATTTTGTGGCAAGTAAACATGCACTTTTCAATTTAATTTCAGAAACAACACTAGACGGTTTATTATTAGGTTTCATGTGTTGCTCAAATTCTTTTGCCACAATATGATTTCACTCTTATTTTTCTCATGTTTGGCTTTATTAGCTTTATTAATATCATCTTTCAAAATGGAATCAGGAGTCATAGGAAGCAAAGTAATATTTTTATCCTTCTGAACAAGAGTATATTGATTGTTTCTACCATGGTGTAGAATTTTTTTAATCAAATTTCCATGGTCTACCAAGTAATAAGGAACATGCTTGCATAGGTACCACATCACAATCAACATAATCAGCATATGTAGATATACTAAAATGCACACGAACAGTACGTGTTACCTTAACCTTGTCGCTGTTGTTGAACCATTGGATGTAGTAAGGATGTGGATCTGGTCTTGTGGTGAGAGATAGCTTCTCCACCATATCCTTGCTAGCCAAGTTGTTGCAGCTCCCTCCATCAATGATGACGCGAACAGAACATTCCTTCACAACTCTCTTTGTATGGAACAAATTATGCCTCTAATTTTGCTCAGCTTGTGTAACCTGCACACTCAAAACACGTTGAGCAACTAAACATTCATACATGTCAGCATCTTCAGCAGCCATGTATTGCGTCTCATGATCAGAATCATCTCCACTGTGTTCTTCACTTGTAATAAGAGCCAAAGTCTCCTCATCATAGTCACTAGTGGACTCATACCCACCATCCTTAGTAACAATCATCACACGCTTAGATGGGCATTGTCTCGCATAATGACCTCCACCCTTGCAACGATGACAAATAATATCATGTGTTTGCCCTGTTGATGCAATGGATGAAGAAGAGCTCGGTGCAGGCCTGGAAGGTGTGCTCTTGGAAGATAGTGATGGTTGTGCCTACTTTCTTGTATGATGGTTGGTGGTGGCAGCTGACGGAGGCGCCGGTGCAGCAGAACATGTGGAAGTAGAGGATGCACGCGGTGTCCATGATGAAGGTCGACCTGCAGAAAAGTTAGCTCGTGCCAATGCATGTCGATCCTGCACTTCACGTTCGAAGTGATATTATTATATTCCTTATACTCTAGAATGGTATGAATCTCTTTATTTAATCCACCCATAAAACGTGCAAGCATAGCTTCATTATCCTCAATAATACTACATCTAATCATAATAGTTTGTAATTCCTGATAATATTCTTCTACAATTTTTTTCTTTTCTCAAACGCTGCAATTTTTGAAGCAATTCACGTTGATAATATGGTGGAACCCAACGAGTACGTATAGCATTTTTCAAAGGAGCCCAAGTAGCTGGAATATGATATAATCTACAATGTTCAGACCACCAAACACATGCAAAACTAGTGAAAGCACAAACAGCAGCAGGAACACGTCTCTCCTTGGGCTATTGTAAACATGTAAAACGTTGTTCAGTTTCTAACTCCCAAGAGTAAGATATATATATATATATATATATATCAGGAACATATCTATCCTCAAATGGTGGAATATTCTATTTTAGTTTAGGAAGATGGTCATGATCTCGTACCTCAGGTGGTGGTGCAGCCCTACCGTTGCGATGATATTCATGAGGATGACCTGGTGGTGGTGGTGCTGGTGGTTGCACGTAGTTCCGATTTTGATCAACCTCATCCTTGTAATGGTCCTCCACCTCTGCAGTAGCAGCAGGAGCTACTGAAGCATCAACAGCGGCACCAGAATTTTGACCAGGCTCAATGGGAACGCGTAGTGCTTGTCCCACATGATTTGGAAGGCGACGTTGTTGTTGTTGTTGTTGTTGCGACAGGTGCAGCCGGCGGCGGTGGTGGAAAACACGGAAGCAATTCAGTAAAGTTGTTATCAAGCTTTGTTTCGAACGTCTTCTCCATTCCATCTATCTTCTCCATGGCCTCTTCAAATTTTTTAGCACATCTTGCACCTGTCCACTCATCATTTGCTGAAACTTATCATGAAGCTCCTTGTTCGTCAAGTTCTCCCAGTCAATCTCGTCGGCTTGTGATCCTGCCATGGTTAGCAGCAATAGAAACACACAAGAATATGGTCCTACAAACTACTAAAAAGTGGTGGTGGTTGATACGTCTCCGTCGTATCTACTTTTCCAAACACTTTTGCCCTTGTTTTGGACTCTAACTTGCATGATTTGGATGGAACTAACCCGGACTGACGCTGTTTTCAGCAGAATTGCCATGGTGTTATTTTTGTGTAGAAATAAAAGTTCTTAGAATGACCTGAAAATCAACGGAGAATTATTTTGGAATATATAAAAATACTAGAAGGAAGATCCACGTGAGGGGGGCCTCCACCTGTCCAGGAGGGTGGGGGGCGCGCCCTACCCACCTGGGCGCGCCCCCTGCCTCGTGGCCCCCCTGACGCTCCACCGACCTCAACCTTGACTCCATATATTCACTTTCGGGGAGAAAAGGCCCAGAGAGAAGGATTCATCACGTTTTATGATACAGAGCCGCCGCCAAGCCCTAAACTCTCTCGGGAGGGCTGATCTGGAGTTCGTTCGGGGCTCCGGAGAGGGGAATCTGTCACCATCGTCATCATCAACCTTCCTTCATCACCAATTCCATGATGCTCACCGTCGTGTGTGAGCAATTCCATCGTAGGCTTGCTGGACGGTGATGGGTTGGATGAGATTTATCATGTAATCGAGTTAGTTTTGTTAGGGTTTGACCCTAGTATCCACTATGTTCTGAGATTGATGTTGCTATGACTTTGCTATGCTTAATGCTTGTTACTAGGGCTCGAGTGCCATGATTTCAGATCTAAACCTATTATGTTTCCATCAATATATGAGAGTTCTTGATCCTATCTTGCAAGTCTATAATCACCTACTATGTGTTATGATCCGGCAACCCCGAAGTGACAATAGTCGGGACCACTCCCGGTGATGACCGTAGTTTGAGGATTTCATGTATTCACTATGTGTTAATGCTTTGGTCCGGTACTCTATTAAAAGGAGGCCTTAATATCCCTTAGTTTCCAATAGGATCCCGCTGCCACGGGAGGGTAGGACAAAAGATGTCATGCAAGTTCTTTTCCATAAGCATGTATGACTATATTCGGAATACATGCCTACATTACATTGATGAACTGGAGCTAGTTCTGTGTCACCCTAGGTTATGACTGTTACATGATCGATCGCAACCGGCATAATTCTCTATCACCGATCCATTGCCTACGAGCTTTCCATATATTGTTCTCCGCTTATTTACTTTTCTGTTGCTATTGTTATCATCACTATAAAACACCAAAAATATTACTTTTGCTACCATTACCTTTTAGCGCCATTACCAGTACTATCATATTACTTTTCTACTAAACACCTTGCTGCAAATATTAAGTTTTCAGGTGTGGTTGAATTGACAACTCAGCTGCTAATACTTTAGAATATTCTTTGGATCCCCTTGTGTCGAATCAATAAATTTGGGTTGAATACTCTACCCTCGAAAACTGTTGCCATCCCCTATACTTGTGGGTTATCAAGACTATTTTCTGGCGCCGTTGCCGGGGAGCATAGCTCTATTCTTTGAGTAACTTGGGATTTATATCTGCTTATCATTATGAAGAACTTGAAAGATCCAAGAACCAAGATTTATCCCTCAATTACGAGGGGAGGTAAGGAACTGCCATGTAGCTCTACACTTGATTCACCTTCTGTTTTGAGTAAGCTTGCGACACCTAAACTTGCTTCTATTATTAATTCTGATATGTCCCATGTTATTGATGATGCCACTTCTGCTATGCATGATACTTATGATGAGACTACTTCTATGCTTCATACTACTGTGCCACTTGGTGAATTTCTTGATGAACAACTTGCTAGGGATATAGAGGATGAAATTATTGAAACTGATAATATTGATGAAAGTGATGATGAAGATTCTCCCCCTAGATATGAATTGCATGTTGTTCCTGAGGGTTATGTTATGGATGAAGAAACTGCTAGAGACTTTCTTGCTTGGAATGATAGGAGTGATCTTAAGAAACTATTAGCTAAGCTAAAACAAAAAACTTTGAATGCTAGAATGAAATACGATCCTGCTTATGCTACTTCACCTATCTTTGTTACTGATAATGATTATGATTTCTTTGTTGATCCGGAGTTATTTACTTTGGTCGAATCTGATCCTTTCTATGGCTATGAATCTGAAAATGTTGTGGCACATCTTACTAAATTAAATGATATAGCTACCCTGTTCACTAATGATGAGAAAACTCGCTATTTTTATATCCTTAAATTGTTTCCATTCTCATTAAAGGGTGATGCTACGACATGGTTTAATTCTCTTGATCCTGGTTGTGTGCGTAGTCCCTAGGATATGATTTATTACTTCTCTGCTAAATATTTCCCCGCTCATAAGAAACAAGCTGCTTTAAGGAGAATATATAATTTTATGCAAATTTAAGAAGAGAGTCTCCCACAAGCTTGGGGGAGGCTTCTCCAATTACTTAATGCTTTGCCTGATCATCCTCTCAAGAAAAATGAGATAATTGATATCTTTTATAATGGACTAACCGATGCTTCCAGAGACCACCTGGATAGTCGTGCTGGTTGTGTTTTCAGGGAAAGAACTGTTGATGAAGCTGAAATTCTATTGAATAATATGTTGACTAATGAAAATAATTGGACACTTCCTGATCCAATCCCTGATCCAATTCCTGAACCAACTCCGAAGAAAAGGGGTATTCTATTTCTCAGTCCTGAAGATAAGCAAGAGACAAGGAAATCTATGAAAGAAGAAGGTATTAAAGCTGAAGATGTTAAGAATTTACCTCCTATTGAAGAAATACATGGGCTTAATTTACCGCCTGTTGAAGAAATACATGGTCTTGATAACCCGACACAGGTAGTAAAGGTAAATTCTCTCTATAGATATGATAAAGTTGTAATCCCTCCTACTAAGTTTGCTAGCCAATGTTTGGATGAATTTGATAACTTTATGGTTAAGCAAGAATATTTTAATGCTTATGTTGGTAGACAATTGAAACATAATGCTTATATGACACTTGAGTGATTATATGGCTAATGTTAAAGGTGAACTAAAACTTATTAGTAAACATGCTTCTATGGTTACCACTCAAGTAGAACAAGTACTTAAAGCTCAGAATGATTTGCTCAATGAATTAAATAGTAAGAAAAATGATAATGTGTTAGAGTTATGACTAGAGGTGGTAAATTGACTCAGGAACCTTTGTATCCTGAGGGCCATCCTAAGAGAATTGAGCAAGATTCTTCAGAGAAATAATATGATACACCTAGTCCTTCTAAGAGGAATAGAAAAGAAAAATGAAAGGACTTTTCATGCTTCTAGTGAACCAGTTGAGACACCCGAGAATCCCAATGATATTCCTATTTCTGATGCTGAAACATGATACGTCTCCAACGTATCTATAATTTTTGATTGCTCCATGCTATATTATTTACTGTTTTGGGCAATTATTGGGCTTTATTATCCACTTTTATATTACTTTTTGGGACTAACCTATTAACCGGAGGCCCAGCCCAGATTTGCTGTTTTATGCCTATTTCAGTGTTTTGAAGAAAAGGAATATCAGACGGAGTCGAAACGGAACGAAATCAACTGGAGAAGTTATTTTTGGAAGGAAACACACCTGATGGACTTGGACCCCACGTCAAGGAAGGAACGAGGTGCTCACGAGGTGGGGCCCCCCCTAGGGTGCGCCCCCTGTCTCGTGGGACCCTCGTGGCTCCCCTGACGTACCTCCCTGCACCCATATATACCCACGTGACCTAAAACTTCAGAACGCACAATAGATCGGGAGTTCCGCCGCCAGAAGCCTCCGTAGCCACCGAAAACCAATCTAGACCCGTTCCGGCACCCTGCCGGAGGGGGCAATCCTCTCCGGTGGCCATCTTCATCATCCCGGTGCTCTCCATGACGAGGAGGGAGTAGTTCTCCCTCGGGGCTGAGGGTATGTACCAGTAGCTATGTGTTTGATCTCTCTCTCTCTCGTGTTCTTGATTTGGCACGATCTTGATGTATCGCGAGCTTTGCTATTATAGTTGGATCTTATGTTTCTCCTCCCCCTCTTCTCTCTTGTAATGAATCGAGTTTCCCCTTTGAAGTAATCTTATCGGATTGAGTCTTTAAAGACTTGAGAACACTTGATGTATGTCTTGCCGTGATATCTGTGGTGACAATGGGATACCACGTGCCACTTGATGTATGTTTTGGTGCAACTTGCGGACGTGACCAACTTGTGGGTTCATGAACCTATGCATAGGGGTTGGCACACGTTTTTGTCGTGATTCTCCGGTAGAACTTTGGGGCACTCTTTGAGGTCCTCTTGTGTTTGGTTGAATAGATGAATTGAGATTGTGTGATGCATATCGTATAATCATACCCAGATACTTGAGGTGACATTGGAGTATCTAGGTGACATTAGGGTTTTGGTTGATTTGTGTCTTAAGGTGTTATTCTAGTACGAACTCTAGGGTTGTTTGTGACACTTATAGGAATAGCCCACGGATTGATTGGAAAGAATAACTTTGAGGTGGTTTCGTACCCTACCATAATCTCTTGTTCGTTCTCCGCTATTAGTGACTTTGGAGTGACTCTTTGTTGCATGTTGAGGGATAGTTATGTGATCCAATTATGTTAGTATTGTTGAGGGAACTTACACTAGCGTATGAACCCTAGGCCTTGTTTACCATCATTGCAATACCGTTTATGCTCACTTTTATCACTTGCTACCTTGCTGTTTTTATTATTTCAGATTACAAAAACTATTATCTACTATCCATATTGCACTTGTATCACCATCTCTTCGCCGAACTAGTGCACCTATACAACTTACCATTGTATTGGGTGTGTTGGGGACACAAGAGACTCTTTGTTATTTGGTTGCAGGGTTGCTTGAGAGAGACCATCTTCATCCTATGCCTCCTACGGATTGATAAACCTTAGGTCATCCACTTGAGGGAAATTTGCTACTGTCCTACAAACCTCTGCACTTGGAGGCCCAATAACGTCTACAAGAAGAAGGTTGTGTAGTAGACATCAAGCTCTTTTCTGGCGCCGTTGCCGGGGAGGCAAGGAAAGCGGCACTAACACACCCCGTCAACTAAGCTCTTTTCTGGCGCCGTTGCCAGGGAGGTTAGCGCTTGAAGGTATATCTTTAGATCTTGCAATCGAGTCTTTTAGTTTCTTGTTTTATCACTAGTTTAGTTTATAAAAGAAAACTATAAAAAAATGGAATTGAGTTTGTCTCATATGCTTCACCTTTTTAATATCTTTCGTGAGTATGATGGAAAGGTTAATTGTGCTCAAGTGCTAGAAGAAGAAATCTATAAAATGTTTGGCACTAAATATTTGAATGATGAGCATGATTGCAATGTTGTTAGTATGAATTCCTTGAATATCTATGATGCTAATGATATGCAAAGCCACAAGCTTGGGGAAGCTATGTTTGATGAGGATGACATATTTGAGAATATATTTTCTGCAATTAATGTTTGTCCCAAGCCTGGGGAAGCTATGATTAACGAAGATGATATTTTTAGTCTCCCAAGTTCTGATATGCAAGTTTATAATGATGATAGCATCCCTCCTACTTATGCTAATTATTGTGATGATACTTATGCTATAAAAAGTAGTGATTATATTTATAAAACTTGTCATGATTATGGTTACCCCTTCTCTGAACATTACTCTTTTAATGTGGAAACAATTTATAGTATCCAAGTCTCTTATGATACTCCCACTATCCCGAATGAGAAGAATTTTGCTTATGTGGAGAGTAATAAAATTTCTACGCTTGTAGATCATGAAAAGAATGCTTTAGGTGATGGTTATATTGTTGAATTCATTCATGATTCTACTGAAAATTATTATGAGGGAGGAATATATGCTTGTAGGAATTGCAATGATATCAAGTTTCCTCTCTATGTACTTAAAGTTTTGAAGTTATGCTTGTTTTACATTCCTATGCTAGTTGATTATTGTTCCCACAATTTGTTTGCTCACAAAATCCCTATGCATAGGAAGTGGGTTAGACTTAAATGTGCTAGTCATATTCTTCATGATGCTCTCTCTATATTTCAATTCTTATCTTTTATGTGAGCATCATTGTCATTATCATGCCTAGCTAGGAGCGTTAAAAGATAGCGCTTGTTGGGAGGCAACCCAATTTTATTCTTGTTCCTTGCTTTTTTCCTGTTTAGTAATAAATAATTCATCTAGCCTCTGTTTAGATGTGGTTTTATGCTTTTAATTAGTGTTTGTTCCAAGTAGAACCTTTGGGAAGACTTTGGGAAAGTCTTGTTGATCATGCTGTAAAAAACAGAAACTTTAGCGTTCACGAGAACTACTGCCATTTTTATTTGGAGATTGATATTTAGTTAATTCTTTTTGCAGATGATTAATAGATAAATTACTCAGGTCCAGCAATTTATTTGAGAATTTTATGAGTTCCAGAAGTATACGTTTGATCCAGATTACTACAGACTGTTCTGTTTTTGACAGATTCTGTTTTTCGTGTGTTGTTTACTTATTTTGATGAATCTATGGCTAGTAAAATAGTTTATAAACCATAGAGAAGTTAGAATACAGTAGGTTTAAAACCAATATAAATAAAGAATGAGTTCATTACAGTACCTTGAAGTGGTGATTTATTTTCTTATACTAACGGAGCTTACGAGTTTTCTACTTTAAGTTTTGTGTTGTGAAGTTTTTCAAGTTTTGGGTAAGGATTTGATGGACTATGGAATAAGGAGTGGCAAGAGCCTAAGCTTGGGGATACACAAGGCACCCCAAGGTAATATTCAAGGATAACCAAGCGTCTAAGCTTGGGGATGCCCCGGGTGGCATCCCCTCTTTCGTCTTCGTTCATCGGTAACTTTATTTGGAGCTATATTTTTGTTTGCCACATGATATGTGTTTTGCTTGGAGCGTCAATTTATTTTGTTAGGATTTTCTTGCTTTTATTTAGAACAATGTTTTTCATCTTTTATTTCAATAAAAGTGGCATTGATAGCCTTTACTATGCCTATGTTACAAGTATACATGTTGCTGTTTGAAAACAGAAAGTTTACCGCTATTGCAATAATTCCCTAGAAAAGTAAGAATGTGATAAAATGTTGAAACCTTTTGCATATTAAGATCTGATAAATTTACTAAAGTGGGAATTTTATTTCATAATTTTTGGAGCTAGGTAAGTATGGATGTTGCAGCATTCTTTACAGACTATCCTGTTTAGACAGATTGCTGTTATGTTTGCATTGTTTGCATATGTTTGCTTCTTTAATGATTCTATTTGAGGATATGACTATTAAATATGAAGAGGCATTTAGTATTAAATGTTGAATAATAATTTTAGTGATTTTCTACAGTAGAGTATGATAAGGTTTTGGCAATGGTTTATACTAACTTATCTCACGAGTCCTTGTTAAGTTTTGTGTGGATGAAGCTTTTGAGATTTAGGGAGACCTTGATATGAGAGGAATTAAGGAGACACAAAAGCTCAAGCTTGGGGATGCCCAAGGCATCCCAAGATAATATTTCAAGAAGTCTCAAGCATCTAAGCTTGGGGATGCCCCGGTTGGCATCCCACCTTTCTTCTTCAACAACTATCGGTTATCGGTTGATCCTAAGTTTTTGCTTCTTCACATGATGTTTGCTATTCTTAGATTTCATTTTATTTTGCTTTGCTTGCTGTTTGAATAAAATACCAAGATCTGAAATTATTAAATGTTAGAGAGTCTTCACATAGTTGCATAATTATTTGACTACTCATTGATCTTCACTTATATCTTTCGGAGTAGTTTGTCATTTTCTCTAGTGCTTCACTTATATCTTTTAGAGCATGGTGGTAGTTTTATTTTGAAGAAATAGATGAACTATCATGCTTCACTTAGATTATTTTGGGAGTCTTAAATACCATGGTAATTTGCTTAAAATCCTAATATGCTAGGTATTCAAGAATAATAAAATTCTCTTATGAGTGTGTTGAATACTAAGAGAAGTTTGATACTTGATGATTGTCTTGAGATATGAGGATGGTAATATTAGAGTCATGCTAGTTGAGTAGTTGTGAATTTGAGAAATACTTGTGTTGAAATTTGTGATTCCTATAGCATGCACGTATGGTGAACCGTTATGTGATGAAGTCGGAGCATGATTTATTTATTGATTGTCTTCCTTATGAGTGGCGGTCGGGGACGAGCGATGGTATTTTCCTACCAATCTATCCCCCTAGGAGCATGCGTGTAGTACTTTGTTTCAATAACTAATAGATTTTTGCAATAAGTATATGAGTTATTTATGACTAATGTTGAGTCCATGGATTATACGCACTCTCACCCTTCCACCATTGCTAGCCTCTCTAGTACCGCGCAACTTTCGCCGGTACCATAAACCCACCATATACCTTCCTCAAAACAGCCACCATACCTACCTATTATGGCATTTCCATAGCCATTCCGAGATATATTTCCATGCAACTTTCCACCGTTCCGTTTATTATGACACGCTTCATCATTGTCATATTGCTTTGCATGATCATGTAGTTGACATCGTATTTGTGGCAAAGCCACCGTTCATAATTCTTTCATACATGTCACTCATGCATCATTGCACATCTCGGTACACCGCCGGAGGCATTCATATAGAGTCATATCTTGTTCTAAGTATTGAGTTGTAATTCTTGAGTTGTAAGTAAAAAGAAGTGTGATGATCATCATTATTAGAGCATTGTCCCAGTGAGGAAAGGATGATGGAGACTATGATTCCCCCACAAGTCGGGATGAGACTCCGGATGAAAATAAAAAATATATTAAAAGAGGCCAAACAAGCCCAAATAAAAAAAAGAAGAGAAAAGAGGCCATAAAAAAGAGAAGTCTCAAATAAAAAAATAAAAAAATGAGGGAAAAAGAGAGAAGGGGCAATACTACTATCCTTTTACCACACTTGTGCTTCAAAGTAGCACCGTGATCTTCATGATAGAGAGTCTCCTATGTTGTCACTTTCATATACTAGTGGGAATCTTTCATTATAGAACTTGGCTTGTATATTCGAATGATGGGCTTCCTCAAATTGCCCTAGGTCTTCATGAGCAAGCAAGTTGGAAGCACACCCACTTAGTTTCTTTTTGAGCTTTCATATACTTATAGCTCTAGTGCATCCGTTGCATGGCAATCCCTACTCACTCACATTGATATCTATTAATGGGCATCTCCATAGCCCGTTGATACGCCTAGTTGATGTGAGACTATCTTCTCCTTTTTGTCTTCTCCACAACCACCACCTATTCCACCTGTAGTGCTATGTCCATGGCTCACGCTCATGTATTGCGTGAAGATTGAAAAAAGTTTGAGAACATCAAAAGTATGAAACAATTGCTTGGCTTGTCATCGAGGATGTGCATGATTTAAATATTTTGTGTGGTGAAGATGGAGCATAGCCAGACTATATGATTTTGTAGGGATAGCTTTCTTTGGCCATGTTATTTTGAGAAGACATGATTGCTTTGTTAGTATGCTTGAAGTATTATTATTTTTATGTCAATATGAACTTTTGTCTTGAATCTTATGGATCTGAATATTCATGCCACAATTAAGAAGAATTACATTGAAATTATGCCAACTAGCATTCCACATCAAAAATTATCTTTTTATCATTTACCTACTCGAGGACGAGCAGGAATTAAGCTTGGGGATGCTTGATACGTCTCCAACGTATCTATAATTTTTGATTGCTCCATGCTATATTATATACTGTTTTGGGCAATATTGGGCTTTATTATCCACTTTTATATTACTTTTGGGACTAACCTATTAACCGGAGCCCCAACCCAGATTTGCTGTTTTATGCCTATTTCAGTGTTTTGAAGAAAAGGAATATCAGACGGAGTCGAAACGGAACAAAATCAACTGGAGAAGTTATTTTTGGAAGGAAACACACCTGATGGACTTGGACCCCTCGTCAAGGAAGGAACGAGGTGCTCACGAGGGTGGGGGCGCCCCCCTAGGGCGTGCCCCCTGTCTCGTGGGGCCCTCGTGGCTCCCCTGACATACCTCCTGCACCCATATATACCTACGTGACCTAAAACTTCCAGAACAAACAAGATAGATCGGGAGTTCCACCGCCAGAAGCCTCCGTAGCCACCGAAAACCAATCTAGACCCGTTTCGGCACCCTGCCGGAGGGGGCAATCCCTCTCCGGTGGCCATCTTCATCATCCCGGTGCTCTCCATGACGAGGAGGGAGTAGTTCTCCCTCGGGGCTGAGGGTATGTACCAGTAGCTATGTGTTTGATCTCTCTCTCTCGTGTTCTTGATTTGGCACGATCTTGATGTATCGCGAGCTTTGCTATTATAGTTGGATCTTATGTTTCTCCTCCCCCTCTTCTCTCTTGTAATGAATCGAGTTTCCCCTTTGAAGTAATCTTATCGGATTGAGTCTTTAAATACTTGAGAACACTTGATGTATGTCTTGCCGTGGATATCTGTGGTGACAATGGGATACCACGTGCCACTTGATGTATGTTTTGGTGACCAACTTGCGGGTTCATGAGCCTATGCATAGGGGTTGGCACACGTTTTCATCGTGATTCTCCGGTAGAACTTTGGGGCACTCTTTGAGGTCCTTTGTGTTGGTTGAATAGATGAATCTGAGATTGTGTGATGCATATCGTATAATCATACCCACGGATACTTGAGGTGACATTGGAGTATCTTGGTGACATTAGGGTTTTGATTGATTTGTGTCTTAAGGTGTTATTCTAGTACGAACTCTAGGGCTGTTTGTGACGCTTATAGGAATAGCCCACCAGATTGATTGGAAAGAATAACTTTGAGGTGGTTTCATACCCTACCATAATCTCTTCGTTCGTTCTCCGCTATTAGTGACTTTGGAGTGACTCTTTGTTGCATGTTGAGGGATAGTTATGTGATCCAATTATGCTATTATTGTTGAGGGAACTTACACTAGCGAAAATATGAACCCTAGGCCTTGTTTACCATCATTGCAATACCATCTACGCTCACTTTTATCACTTGCTACCTTGCTGTTTTTATTATTTCAAATTACAAAAACTATTATCTACTATCCATATTGCACTTGTATCACCATCTCTTCGCCGAACTAACTATACAACTTACCATTATATTGGGTGTGTTGGGGACACAAGAGACTCTTTGTTATTTGGTTGCAGGGTTGCTTGAGAGAGACCACACGGATTGATAAACCTTAGGTCATCCACTTGAGGGAAATTTGCTACTGTCCTACAAACCTCTGCACTTGGAGGCCCAACAACGTCTACAAGAAGAAGGTTGTGTAGTAGACATCAAAACACAATATGGTAATGAGCATGAACCTAGTGATAATGTTAATAATGATGTTCATGTTGATGCTCAACCTAGTAATGATAATGAAGTAGAGATTGAACCTGCTGTTGATCTTGATAACTCACAATTAAAGAATCAACGTTATGATAAGAGAGACTTTGTTGCTAGGAAGCATGGTAAAGAAAGAGAACCATGGGTTCAGAAACCCATGCCTTTTCCTCCTAAACTATCCAAGAAAAAGGATGATGAGGATTTTGAGCGCTTTGCTGAAATGATTAGACCTATCTTCTTGCGTATGCGTTTGACTGATATGCTTAAAATGAATCCTTATGCTAAGTACATGAAAGATATTGTTACTAATAAAAGAAAGATACCGGAAGCTGGAATTTCCCCATGCTTGCTAATTATACTTTTAAGGGTGGAATACCTAAGAAACTAGGAGATCCCGGAGTACCAACTATACCATGCTCCATTAAAAGAAACTATGTTAAAACGGCTTTATGTGATCTTGGAGCCGGTGTTAGTGTTATGCCTCTCTCTTTATATCGTAGACTTGATTTGAATAAGTTGACACCTACTGAAATATCCTTGCAAATGGCTGATAAATCAACTGCTATACATGTCGTTATTTGTGAGGACGTGCCTGTTGTGGTTGCAAACGTTACTATTTTAACGGACTTTGTTATTCTTGATATCCCCGAGGACGATAGTATGTCTATTATTCTTGGAAGACCCTTTTTGAATACTGCAGGGGCTGTTGTTGATTGCACCAAAGGCAATGTCACTTTTCATGTTAATGCTAATGAGCATACAGTACACTTTCCGAGGAAACAACCTCGAGTTCACAACATAAACTCTATTGGAAAATTTTCAACTATTACTATTGGAGGTTTTGAATCTCCTCTTCCTATTGTCAAGAAGAAATATGATATTCTTATTGTTGGGGACATGCATATCCCCGTTGAGGTAACCTAGTGTTATTCGAAAATTCTCCGGTTCCATGTTATTCGGAGTGAGTTTGTTAACAAGACCTGATCAACCTTGTTAGTGGATTCCTTTTGATGAGCATGAGATGGATGAATTTAGAAAACACAATTCTCTGTACCCTCTTTTTACTTTCTGTTATTTATATTAAATAAAGAAAAAAAATAGTATTTTCTGTCTGTTTTCTGAATTATCCATGCAATAAAAAATACCCCGAAAATAAAAGTTCTCCAAATGCCCTGAAATTCAAATATGGTTTTTTCTAGAATATTTCAGAATATCTGGCACTGAGAACACAACAGAGGAGCAAGCACTTGGCCACGAGGGTCCAGGGCGCGCCCCCTGCCTCGTGGGCCCATGGTGGCTCCCCTCCACTTATTCCAGCTACCGCACACTCCTTCTTCCTCCCAAAAACATCAACCAGCTCAAACCCGAGTCCAAGCTCATCTTGCTGCCATTTTTGATCTCCTTGCTCAAAGCTCCATTCACAAAACTGCTTTGGGGGATTGTTCTTTGGTATGTGACTCCTCCAATGGTCCAATTAGTTTTTGTTCTAGTGCTTTATTCATTGCATATTTTTGCTGCTTAGGTGACCCTGTTCTTGAGCTTGCATGTCAAATTTATGTGGTCAAAAGTAGTTTTGATGCATGATATTGTCTCTAGGCACTTGTAGGAGTAGTTGCTATCAATTTTGTTGAGTTTGGTTCACTTTTATTTTGAAGTTACTAAAAATTTCAGAGGAAGAAATATGTTTAGGAAAATGTACCAAGGTGGTCCTTCAAGGAAGCAAGGACCCAGGCTCGCAATACGCGATGCCGACGATGAACCACCGAGGGAAGCTCAGGTGCGGGCTTGTGAATGGCCGTCAGAGGACTTTATGGATCGAGCAGGAATCAAGGAAGAATTTAACGCGTATGTGCGTAATGTCGATCTTGAGAGCTTCGAGGCAGATAAGTGCCGCCAATACCACTATCTCATTGATTCCTTTGTGAGAAGGTTTGAATTTTCATCATCACGCAATTCTCAAACTGTCCTATTTGATCTTTATGAAAATTCTTATACTATGGACTTAGAGGATTTTAATAGTGCTTGCAAGCTTCCACAATGGGTCAGCACTAGTGAGCCTCGCAAATCTGAGTTTAGAGATTTTCTTGCTAGTATAACTGTGGGGGAATCTAGAGATATAACACAAGCTACCATAGGGAGCATTCATTTTCCTGCTATAGATTATTTTGCTCTCTTCATAGGTAGGTGCATAAATGGTAAGGATGAAGCATGTCACATGTGTGTCCCTGACCTCAGTGTTCTCAGGTGTGCTGTATTAGGAGATAAACATTATAATTTGGGAGCCATTGTTGCACGCAGGTTGCATAATTATAGATTTAATGGAGATTTCTTTGGTGGAATTTATGCAACCCGTCTAGCTAATTTTCTTGATATACCCATACGTGGGTATGATATTGAGTTGCCTCCTGTTTATTAAGATTATGAGGCTATGGTTCGTCATCAGTTTGTTGAGAGGAACGATCAGTTTCTCTAGTACTGACTAATATTTGACAGACGACGCACCTATCACGTCGCTCTCCCTACTCCTACTTTATTTGACTTTCAGGCAAAAGGGAGACATGTCATAACCAGGGAGGAGGCGAACGAATATGAGAGGAGGACTGAGACAGCTCGCCTCCACGTTGCAGCCCAAGATGCAATAGCTGCTGCATCTCAGTACGACCCCAGCTATAACTTTGGATATCCGCCAGGGAAGCCGTGGCCATAGACCACCTTAGGCCAAAAGCCTAAGCTTGGGGGAGTACGTATTTCTCACCGACATTACATTCATGTTCACACACTCATTGCTAGTTGTCGGTGCTCATACTTTTTCATTGTATCATCCATGCTAGTTTATTTTCCTTTTTATGCTTTCTTCTTGTGTGTTTAATAAACCTTAAGACAAAAAATTAGTTGTAGCTTTTTAATTAGTTTACTTTTCAAGCCTGTAGTAGTAGTAACTAAAAAGAAAACCCAAAAAGATTTCTCGTTCTTCTTTTGCTTGTTGGGAGCTTTCCCGTGTAAATAATTATATTTCTTTTCTTGTTCTTTGGGGGTCGAGAGGAGAAGACCATGATTAAAATGATCGAGTGGATCTCATATGCATTATTTTTGATCTAGCAAAGAGCCCATGTCGGTGTCAAAACCGGCGGATCTCGGGCAGGGGGTCCCGAACTGTGCGTCTAGGCCGGATGGTAACAGGAGGCAGGGAACACGATGTTTTACCCAGGTTCGGGCCCTCTTGATGGAGGTAAAACCCTATGTCCTGCTTGATTAATATTGATGATATGGGTAGTACAAGAGTAGATCTACCACGAGATCAAGGAGGCTAAACCCTAGAAGCTAGCCTACGGTATGATTGTTGTGTATGGAGTTGATTGCCTACGGACTACAACCCTCCGGTTTATATAGACACCGGATAGGGTTAGGGTTACATAGAGTCGGTTACAATGGTAGGAGATCTTGAATATCCGCATCGCCAAACTTGCCTTCCACGCCAAGGAAAGTCCCATCCAGACACGGGACAGAGTCTTCAATCTTGTATCTTCATAGTCCTGGAGTCCGGCTGAAGGTATAGTCCGGCTACCCGAACACCCCCTAATCCAGGACTCCCTCAGTATCCCCCGAACCAGGCTTCAATGACGACGAGTCCGGCGCGCAGATTGTTCGGCATTGCAAGGCGGGTTCTTCTCCAAATCTTGTGTACCTGTAGGAATAATGTCTGATTTTTGTAACGTAGTGCTCCTCGGCTTCCATGCCCAATAATGGCCGTCTTCCACGTGTCAAATGAATGCGAAAAGCCGGGGCATTTTTACATCCACACCCCTAGCCGTATAAACGAGCCGCCTATTTAACGGGATGGGGATTTAGGTCCAAACCACATCTTCTCCTTTCCGCGAGTTATCATCAGAGCGCTTCCAGCAAAGGTCCATTCCAACATGACCAGCCGTCGCAGCTCCTCCCCTCGCCCCTCCGGTCCCAAACCCGGGGACTGGGAGAGTTGCACCATCCCGCATAGCGAGTTAGTGTCACTTCAGGCCAAGGGATTTCTCCCTCAGGCATACATGGTCCCGGTCCGAGCCGGTCTCGCCACCTACAATGGCGGAAAACAAGCGAAGAGCACCCCCAATCCTTCTAAAGGAGAGGGGGTGTGCCTCGTCCCCTATCTAATAAGTGGACTGGGATTTCCAATTCATCCATTTCTCTGCGGGCTTCTAGAGTTCTACGGCCTCTAGCTGCACAATCTCACACCTGCCTCCGTATTGCATATTGCGGGTTTCGTCGCCCTTTGCGAGCTATTTTTAGGCGTTGAGGCTCATTTCGCGTTGTGGAAGAGGTTATTATGCCTGGTGCCCCGTTCTCAAGAGGGGTCTATATACCAAGTGGGCGGAGCCGAAGTATGGCGCATCGCCGGGACCGGATACCTATCCGGAACCCCAAAGAAGGCGTCTGAGGACTGGCCTTCGGAATGGTTTTACATAGATGACGTCCCGCTACCGGACCCTATCCGGGTCGGTCTCCCTGAGTTCAACAGTGCTCCATTGAAGAAACGCTTCAGCTGGCGTCCGCGGAGCTCTCAGAGAGAAAGCAACACAGACGTCCTTTACCTGATGGGCCGGATAAGACTGTTGGCTCATTCCGGACTAACCATGATTGGAGCCATGGCCGCATGCATTATGCGGGGGGTGCAGCCGCTTTAATATAGAGGCCACCCCATGTGGGATTTCAACGGGGAGGATGACGCCACACGTTACGGTCGTAAGGGGCCGGCCTCAGCCGCCGCCTTAGTAAAGATCTTATCCTCTTTGTACGAGGGAGAAAAGGAGGAATTCCTCCGCGTCAACCCACGGGCCGGATTCAGTATGTACGATCCTCCAAGTTGGGTAAGTGAACAATTGCGCTTGCCTGTTTGTTTTATACTCCCATGGTTAGATAGGTAGTCTAACGACTTCAATGCAGGAACTGCGACAGGAGGTGAAGGATATAAGCAACCGCCCTCCACAGGCCGAGGACCCAGAACGGTCCCTCAATCCAGACTCCGAAGAGGATCCGGACATATCGGTGGAGCTTATCGACGGGGTGTTCCATCAGCTAAGCAAGGACAATACCTTGGTAGCCATTACGGCGGATTACCCAGGGTTAATCCCGGCCTCCCAGGTGACAGAAACCGGGGTCTTATTCCCTTGAAAGAGATTCCACCCTCACGTAGCCCGGTGTTTCTGACGACAGCCATGTTTTGCAGGGGAGATTTTCGAGGCAGGAGGCCGAACCTGCGGTGGCTAGCCAACGAGGGGCCGCAGGGCCCCGTGGGGCAAAAAGGAATGAAGTTCGGACTGAGATGCCGGCGCAAAGGTATAGTGCACCCTCTGTTTCCCTGGAGTTATTCTGTCAGGGCATATTAACATTCGTGCTATCTTCGGAACGAAGAGACCTCACCGGACTACATCCGGAGAGGTTGCCAATCGCACCTCCACCAGCCAGGCTCCAATGTCTGGTCAGGAAGCGGAGGCGAGCACAAGGCGCGCACCGGACGCTCCTCCGACAAAGGATGCAGACAGGATGTCTGCCACAAATTCTGAAGTGGAGAGTGCCATGAACCACAGGCGTCGCCGGACAATTCTACGCGACGCTTATTTCTCCCAAGAGGCTTTAGATGCCTTTAGTTCGGGAGATGCGTACCTCCGTGCCGCTCAAAATGGTTTAGCCATAGCCACGGAGCAGTATGTAAAAGACATACAGGTAAGAAAATTTTGGTTGAATATATATATATATATATGCCAGTAGCCCCCGAGACTTGAAGCAGTTAGAGCAACTGATTTAAGGATCATTTAATATGTAGCTTCTTACAGAGAAGAATACCGTACTGTCCCAGGAGCTGGAAAAGTGCAAGGCCCAACTAGAGGCCGCACTAGCCGCAGCAGGGGAGCCCAAAGAGACCCCCTCAGGTAAGATACACTTCGAAAGATTAGTATTGTGCGGTGTGGGTGCAAATCTGACAAATCATATTGCAGATGGCGCCGGACTCGATCCGGACAAGCAACAACTCTTAAGGCGGCTAAAGGCCGGTGAGAGTACATTGACAAAGGTGAGGCGAGAGAAGAATGATCTTCAAGATGCCAACACCAAGCTGGACGTCGAACTTAAAGATGTTCGTGGCCAGCTGTTGGACTCCACGAACGAGAATCAGCGGCTTCGACGCGGCATTTTTAGTAAGTGCTTGAACGAACTTTGAAAAAAGAGTTCGGCGAGGAAGTCGACTAATAGAGTAATGTCTGTAGGTATGCTCACAGGTCGTCCTGCAGAGGAGATGCCTGGTTCTACAGGTGACCTTCTTCCCAAACTCTTGCAACTGCACGAGCGAATTCGGCAGGCGATGCGGGATATTGCCCAAGCCTTATGGCCTGCCCACTCCGTGCCCGAGGACCTTGGAGAGCTTGCGGAGAAGCTGAAGGGAGCTCGGTGGCGCTTCCGGTTGTGGAAGATATCGGCCTGCCGACAAGGCGCTAGGGAGGCCTGGGCCATGGTGAAGACCCGTTTTACGAAGTCTGACCCAAACCACATGGCCGAGGTCGGACCAGTGGGGCCTGACGGGAAGGAGATCCCTGTAAGCTTAGTATACGGCCAAGTAGAGTTGGCCGTGAAGTATTCCCAGCAGGACTGTAAATTAGACAGCCTGTTAGATGGTATAGAAGAGGAATACAATCAGTCAGAATGACTGTGTAATTTTGAATTGACATGTGTAATGCCTTCTAGCCAGATTGTAGATCGTTTGTCGTTGCCGACCTTTTCGCTTCAACCTCGGGACCTGACGGTCCGGAGTGTGTTCGAATACCCTATCGGTTATATAAGAACCGGGGTATGCATGGAGACCAGGCGTAGGGGTCATCAGTGCTTTATCAGACAAGTGCCCAACTAGTTATGTTATATTACATGGTTAGTAAGAAACATCTTCCAGAGAGAATAGTTCCGTTAAGGGTTCCTTTCGCTGGGAGGCATGCCCTAAGGTGCATGTCCGGACTGCGTGAAGAGACGCAGAAAAAAAAGGCATCTGGGGGCGCATAAAATGAGTAAAAAGATCATCTTTTATTTCACCGACCGAATATTCCCTTAAGAACACTAGCTTTCGGCTTCACCCAGTCTGAGGTACACATCCGGCTGACCCGGCAGTAACAATCGCAGAGGTGCTCCCTTTACCGCCTAGACGAACAATCGGGAACGTAGGGGTAAGCACAGGAGCCAGGCAACCCAGCTTGGCCAAAACTTAAGTCATATCGATGCATATAATGGTGAAGAAAAAAGGTACATGCGGAAGTTTGACGCATGTGTTGGGCGTGAAGCCCGTATAAATAAGCTTCTGTTAAAGAAGCCCCCAGGTTTAATGAGCGCGAGTGGCGCGTCACTAGATGAGCCTTTAAGGGCTATGAAAGAAAAAAATGGGAAGGAGAGAAATGTAAGACAGAAAAATACAAAAAGGGATGGACAGAGGAAGGAGACGAACACAGAGTCCGGCGCTAGGCATAGAATCTTTGGAGACGGGTGGCGTTCCACGGGTTCGGCTCAAGTTGGTTGTTCGACGCATCTCGCAGGCGGTACGCCCCACCAGTCAGGACTTGGTCGATTATGAATGGACCTTCCCACTTGGGCTTGAGTTTGTCCTTTTTCTTATCCGGCAGGCGTAGAACTAGTTCGCCAACATTGTAATTTTTGGCCCGTACTTCTCTGCTTTGATATCTTCGGGCCTGCTGTTGATAAAATGCAGAACGGGCTTTTGCCACATCGCGCTCCTCCTCCAAGGCGTCCAAGTTGTCCTGCCGATCGAGCTCGGCTTCTCTTTCTTCGTACATGCGCACTCTAGGTGAGTCATGAATTATGTCGCAGGGCAGAACTGCTTCTGCGCCGTACACCATAAAAAATGGTGTGTACCCGATGGTGCGATTTGGCGTGGTCCGCAGCCCCCATAGCACGGAGTCGAGCTCCTCTACCCAGTGCGTGTTAGATTCCTTGAGGGACCGCACCAGTCTGGGTTTGATGCCGCTCATGATAAGACCATTTGCACATTCGACCTGGCCGTTGGTTTGTGGGTGATAAACGGAAGCATAATCGAGCTTGATGCCCATGTTTTTGCACCAGAGTTTTACCTCGTCGGCGGTAAAATTTGTACCGTTGTCGGTTATGATGCTGTGGGGGACGCCATAACGGTGTACAACCCCGGATATGAAGTCTATCACAGGTCCGGATTCGGCCGTTTTAACAGGCTTGGCTTCTATCCATTTGGTGAACTTATCCACCATGACCAGTAAGTATTTTTTCCTATGGGTTCCACCTTTAAGGGGTCCGACCATGTCAATCCCCCAGACCGCAAAAGGCCAGGTGATGGGTATAGTTTGGAGTGCGGTGGGTGGCATATGGCGTTGGTTGGAAAAAAGTTGGCAACCAGCGCATCATTGGACTAGGTCCTGAGCGTCTGCTCGGGCCGTCGGCCAGTAAAAGCCTATATGGAAAGCCTTGCTAACAGGGACCGAGCAGTGGCGTGGTGACCATGGAGTCCGGCATGAATTTTAGCCAGGAGGTTCCGCCCTTCCTCTTCGGAGATGCACCTTTGAAGGACTCCGGTAGTGCTTTTCTTATAAAGTTCTCCCTCATGGACTCTGTAGGCCTTAGATCGCCGCACTATGCAGCGGGGCTCGTTTTGGTCCTCCAGGAGTTCCTACCTAGTAAGGTAGGCTAGGAATGGTTCTATCCACGGGGCTATAACCGCCGTTATTACGTGGGCTGAAGGTGTAATTTCGTTGGCAGAGCCTCCAATTGTGTCAGATTGTTCGGCGTCGAGTGGTGCGGCTGGGTTCGGGCTGTTATTTGCGGGTTCCCCCTCCCATGCTATGGATGGCTTGAACAATCTTTCTAAAAAGACATTGGGGGGGGGCTGCATCGCATTTTGCTCCGATGCGTGCTAGGACGTCCGCCGCTTGATTGTTTTCTCGGGCTATATGGTGAAACTCCAGCCCTTCGAACCGAGCTGACATTTTTAGGACGGCGTCGCGGTAAGCTGCCATTTTGGGTCCTTGGCGTCGAAGTCTCCATTTATTTGGGACATCGTGAGGTTTGAATCCCCGCGTACCTCTAGGCGCTGGATACCCATGGATACTGCTATCCGGAGGCCATGTAGGAGGGCCTCATATTCGGCTGCATTGTTGGAATCCGTGTACATGATTTGGAGCACATATTGGACCGTGTCTCCTGTGGGGGACGTCAGGACGACGCCGGCCCCCAGTCCGGCCAACATTTTGGAGCCGTCAAAATGCATAATCCAATTTGAATATGTGCCATACGCTTTAGGGAGCTCAGCCTCCGTCCATTCTGCGACGAAGTCGGCCAAAACTTGCGATTTAATAGCTCGCCGTGGCTTATAGGTTATATCGAACGGGAGAAGCTCGATGGCCCATTTTGCAATCCAGCCCGTTGCGTCGCGGTTGTTGATAATATCATTTAGTGGCACTTCCGAGGCTACTGTTATGGAACACTCTTGAAAGTAGTGCCGTAGCTTCCGGGATGCCATGAATACCGCGTATGCAATCTTTTGATAATGCGGGTACCGTGATTTGCATGGAGTGAGGACAGTGGACACATAGTAGACCGGCCTTTGAAGGGGGAATTTGTGTCCGTCCGTTTCCCGCTCGACAACGAGCACTTCGCTGACAACTTGGTGTGTTGCTGCAATGTACAATAACATTGGTTCGTCGGTGATTGGCGCGGCCAGGACTGGGTTTGTTGCCAATATGGCTTTTATTTCATCAAGTCCGGCCGTGGCGGCATCCGTCCACTCGAAGTGTTCGGTGCGTCGAAGGAGGCGATAAAGGGGTAGTGCCTTTTCTCCCAAGCGGGAGATAAAGCGGCTTAAAGCCGCCACGCACCCGGTTAATTTTTGTATTTGTTTAAGGTCCTTTGGGACATCCAATTGTGACAAAGCTTGGATCTTGGATGGGTTTGCTTCAATTCCTCTACCGGATACAATGAAGCCCAAGAGCTTTCCGGCTGGAATGCTGAAGACGCATTTTTCTGGGTTGAGCTTGATGTCATATTGTCGGAGGTTATCGAATGTAAGCCTCAAGTCGTTTACTAGGGATTCGACATGTCTTGATTTGACGACCACATCATCCACATATGCCTCCACTGTTTTGCCGATCTGGTTTGCTAGACATGTCTGGATCATGCGCTGATATGTTGCGCCGGCGTTTTTCAGTCCGAAGGGCATTGTGTTGAAGCAGAATGGGCCGTATGGTGTGATGAATGCTGTTGCAGCTTGGTCTGATTCTACCATCTTGATTTGATGGTAACCGGAGTATGCGTCAAGGAAACACAACAAATCGTGTCCTGCGGTGGCATCGATAATTTGATCGATGCTGGGGAGGGGGAAGGGATCCTTTGGGCAAGCCTTGTTAAGGTCTTTAAAATCGACACACAGGCGCCAGGATTTGTCCTTCTTTGGTACCATCACCAGGTTTGCTAGCCAGTCCGGATGTTTTATGTCTCTGATGAATCCGGCCTCCAATAGCTTGGCTAGCTCCTCTCCCATAGCCTGACTCTTGGGTTCGGAAAAACGCCGAAGGGCATGTTTGACAGGTTTAAATCCTTTTAGGATATTTAAGCTGTGTTCGGCCAGCCTGCGTGGGATCCCTGGCATGTCTGAAGGGTGCCAGGCGAAGATGTCCCAGTTCTCTCGTAGGAACTCTCGCAGTGCGGCGTCTGCATCAGGTTTCAGTCGTGCCCCGATTGAAGCTGTTTTATTGGGGTCCGTTGGATGGACCTGGAATTTGACTATTTCGTCGGCTGGCTTGAAGGATGTGGATTTGGATCTCTTATCAAGTATCACATCATCCCTGTTAACCGTGGAGCGCAGCGCAGTCAGTTCCTCGGCCGCTAAGGCTTCGGATAGCGCCTCAAGGGCTAATGCGGCCGTCTTGTTTTCGGCGTGGAGTGATATGTCTGGATCACTAGCTAGAGTGATAATTCCATTCGGCCCGGGCATCTTAAGCTTCATGTACCCGTAATGGGGTATTGCTTGGAAGATTGTGAATGATTCATGCCCTAGTAAAGCGTGATATCCGCTCTTAAACGGGGCCACCTGAAACGTGACTTCTTCGGGCCTGTAATTATCCGGCGTGCCGAACACCACATCTAGTGTGATTTTTCCTGTGCAGCGCGCTTCCCGACTGGGGATTATTCCTCTAAAGGTTGTGCTGCTTCGCTCGACGCGGTTCCAGTCTATTTCCATTTTTTGAAGGGTTTCCTCATAAATGAGGTTCAGTCCGCTGCCTCCATCCATGAGCACCTTGGTGAGGCGAAAGTCGTCCACTATGGGACTGAGGACCAATGCGGCTGGTGCTCGGGCTATTCGGAATCTAGGTTCATCACTTGCGTTGAAGGTAATGGCAGTGTCGCTCCATGGATTTATTGTTGCAACTTGATAGACTTCGGCGAGCCTGCGGAGTGTTCTTTTTTGCACGTTGTTTGATGCGAAAGTCTCGAAGACTGTGAGAACGGTACTGGTGTCCTTGGGCTGGCTTTCTGCGGCCTCCGGAATTAAGAGGTCCTCGCCGATTTTGGCCACCTGCCGTAGTATCCAACATGCTCTAAGGCTGTGAGTTGGTGTGGCGTCCTCTGTACTATGAATTCTACAGGGTCCATCAAGCCATCTTTCCAGTACGGTTCCATGCCCTGTAGAGGGTTTTGGCTTTTTGGTGTTTATCCCGGGTGTCCTGTGATGATGCACCCTCTTAGTTCGGACGGGATTACTATTCAAGGCCGGATTATCACAAAAAATTATTTCGGTTTTCCAGGCGCTTTCCATCGCACAGTATTTTTGTACTATGGACGCCAAGTCAGCGAAGCGTGTGATATCACGACGACTTACGGCGTTAAGGATTCCCTTGTCCGTGCAATTACCGCAAAACATTGAGATTGCGTCTTCCTCGCGGCAATCCTTTATCCTGTTCATAACCAGGAGGAATCTGGCCCAGTAATGATGTACTGTTTCCTCGGGCCTCTGCCTGATTTGGGAGAGATCGCTTATGATTGGGTGGGCGGGTGTCGTTGAATCTGAAACCTCACCCAATCCAAGATTCGAAGGCCGAAGAGTTTCCGAACTCTGGAGTTCGGATTCTTGGATGTTGTCCAGTGAATCTGGCCCGTTTCCTGATCCTAAGCTCAGGTCTTGAGTTATATCTCCCCCTCTGTGGGTATCCGGCTTGGAGGGGTCGGGAATTCGGACGTAGCTAGTCCTTAAAATAGATGAAGGGTCGCCGCACAGTGTCTCTACCACGGCAACGTGGTGGGTGACTTGGGGAGAGTTAATTTCTCTTAGATCGGGTTTAAGCCCAACCTGGTCGTAATCCGTAGCGACCCCCAGGGCGGCGATGCGATCCAGGAGCTTGTTTACGGAAGAGAGCTCCATTGGATCTAGCTGCTCGACGAGCTCCGAGCTGACGTGTAGGTTGCTTTTGATGACCCGAGAGGTCACCGTCGGTGCAACAGCCGAACAGGCGGTCATGAGGAAACCACCTAGCCGGAGGGTTTGGCCGACAGCCAAGGCTCCCTTAGCAACGGCACCGTCTTTAAAGACGGGAGGAGGCATCCTTCCTGATTGTGACAACACAGAGGAACTCTCAATGAAAGCACCAATGTCGGTGTCAAAACCAGCGGATCTCGGGTAGGGGGTCCCGAACTGTGCGTCTAGGCCAGATGGTAACAGGAGGCAGGGAACACGATGTTTTACCCAGGTTCGGGCCCTCTTGATGGAGGTAAAACCCTACGTCCTGCTTGATTAATATTGATGATATGGGTAGTACAAGAGTAGATCTACCACGAGATCAAGGAGTCTAAACCCTAGAAGCTAGCCTACGGTATGATTGTTGTATATGGAGTTGATTGCCTACGGACTACAACCCTCCGGTTTATATAGACACCGGATAGGGTTAGGGTTACATAGAGTCGGTTACAATGGTAGGAGATCTTGAATATCCGCATCGCCAAACTTGCCTTCCACGCCAAGGAAAGTCCCATCCGGACACGGGACAGAGTCTTCAATCTTGTATCTTCATAGTCCTGGAGTCCGGCTGAAGGTATAGTCCGGCTACCCGAACACCCCCTAATCCAGGACTCCCTCAGCTGTCTGTATCTTCCATGCTAGGCAGGTTATTCTCAACAGGAGTGGACTCCGCTCCTCACTCACGAGAAAATGGCTGGTCACCGGGATGCCCAGTCCCATGCTTTATGCAAATCAAATCAAAATAACTGCAAACAAAACTCCCCCGGGACTCTTGTTAGTTGGAGGCACTCGTTGTTTCGAGCAAGCCATGGATTGATGCTTGTTGGGGGAGGGGGAGTATAAACTTTACCATTCTGTTTGGGAACCGCCTATAATGTGTGTGGCATGGAAGATATCGAGATCTCTCGGTTGTTTTGTTGGCAATTAAATTATACCGCTCAAAATATTATCCATGTCTATTTCAAAAGCGAGCTCTGGCACCTCTACAAATCCCTGATTCCCTCTTTGAAGGGCCTATCTATTTACTTTTATGATTGAGTCATCATCCTCTTATTAAAAAGCACCAATTGGAAAGCACCGCTGTCATTTGCATTCATTACTGTTAGTTTACATTGAGTATGACTTGACTGGATCACTTTTACCATGAATTATAATGTCTAGTCAGTCCTTGATCTTTAAAGGTGCTCTGCATTTATGTTTTGCGGTCCCAGAAAGGGATAGCGAGATACCATCTTGTCATATCATATCATGATTGTTTTGAGAAAGTGTTGTCATCCGAGATTTATTATTATTGCTCGCTAGTTGATTATGCCATTGATATGAGTAAACATGAGACCTAAATGTTATTGTGAATATGGTTAGTTCATAATCTTTGCTGAAAACTTGAATGTCGGCTTTACATATTTACAACAACAAGAGCAAATAGAGTTTGTAAAAGTTTTTTCTTTATCACTTTCAGTTTATCAACGGAATTTCTTGAGGACAAGCAAAGGTTTAAGCTTGGGGGAGTTGATACGTCTCCGTCGTATCTACTTTTCCAACCACTTTTGCCCTTGTTTTGGACTCTAACTTGCATGATTTGGATGGAACTAACCCGGACTGACGCTGTTTTCAGCAAAATTTCCATGGTGTTATTTTTGTGCAGAAATAAAAGTTCTCGAAATGACCTGAAAATCAACGGAGAATTATTTTGGAATATATAAAAAATACTGGAAGGAAGATCCACGTCACGGGGGCCTCCACCTGTCCACGAGGGTGGGGGGCGCGCCCTACCCCCTGGGTGCGCCCACTGCCTCGTGGGCCCCCTGACACTCCACCGACCTCAACCTTGACTCCATATATTCACTTTCGGGGAGAAAAAACCCAGAGAGAAAGATTCATCACGTTTTACGATACAGAGCCACCGCCAAGCCCTAAACTCTCTCGGGAGGGCTGATCTGGAGTCCATTTGGGGCTCCGGAGAGGGGAATCCGTCACCATTGTCATCATCAACCTTCCTCCATCACCAATTCCATGATGCTCACCGCCGTGTGTGAGTAATTCCATCATAGGCTTGCTGGACGGTGATGGGCTGGATGAGATTTATCGTGTAATCGAGTTAGTTTTGTTAGGGTTTGATCCCTAGTATCCACTATGTTCTGAGATCGATGTTTCTATGACTTTGCTATGCTTAATGCTTGTCACTATGGCCCGAGTGCCATGATTTCAGATCTAAACCTATTATGTTTTCATCAATATATGAGAGTTCTTGATCCTATCTTGCAAGTCTATAGTCACCTACTATGTGTTATGATCCGGCAACCCCGAAGTGACAATAGTCGGGACCACTCCCGGTGATGACCGTTGTTTGAGGAGTTCATGTATTCACTATGTGTTAATGCTTTGGTCCGGTACTCTATTAAAAGGAGGCCTTAATATCCCTTAGTTTCCAATAGGACCCCGCTGCCACCGGAGGGTAGGACAAAACATGTCATGCAAGTTCTTTTCCATAAGCACGTATGACTATATTCGGAATACATGCCTACATTACATTGATGAATTGGAGCTAGTTCTATGTCACCCTAGGTTATGACTGTTACATGATCGATCGCATCCGGCATAATTCTCTATCACCGATCCATTGCCTACGAGCTTTCCATATATTGTTCTCCGCTTATTTACTTTTCTGTTGCTATTGTTATCATCACTATAAAACACCAAAAATATCACTTTTGCTACCATTACCTTTTACCACCGTTACCACTAGTACATATTATTTTGCTACTAAATACCTTGGTGCAGATATTAAGTTTTCAGGTGTGGTTGAATTGACAACTCAGCTGCTAATACTTGAGAATATTCTTTGGCTCCCCTTGTGTCGAATCAATAAATTTGGGTTGAATATTCTACCCTCGAAAACTGTTGCGATCCCCTATACTTGTGGGTTATCAGTGGGTGTCACAAATCCGTCAAGAAAATCTCAAATTCTTACCAGTTCTTACCGAGCAGCAGGCGGTGATTGGCTACCGTTGTAGTCAAAACTCTCAAAGCTTGGATACAATGATTACCAGGGAGAGTCAAACGCATGACGTAGATGTTTGTGGAGCTGTGAAGGCTTATAATATGGTGGCAAAAAGGGTCAGCAATAATCAATTCAGAGATGCTAAGTTGAATAAACACTCAACGACGGTACTGTGCTGGTCCTAGGCTTGACCGTGCTAGAGACGCGAGCCTAGAACACTAACAAAATCACGACGCTGCACGTAAACAAGGGAGGAGCACACTCTGAATTTCTTTCACCTTTTTTTGCACTTTTTTCCTCTTTTGTTTTGCTCCGCAACATTTTTTTGTGCTGTCATCATTAGAGAATGATGTGATGGACAAGACCCATCCGTTAGTTAGCATAATGATCGTTTAGTTTTATTGCAATTGATTCCATCATGACTTATACATGTTCCTCTGACTATGAGATTATGCAACTCCCGAATACCAGAGGAACACCTTGTGTGCTATCAAATGTCACAACGTAACTGGATGATTATAAAGATGATCTATAGGTGTCTCCAATGGTGTTTGTTGTGTTGGCATAGATCAAGATTATGATTTTTCACTCCGTGTATCGGAGAGGTATCTCTGGGCCCTCTCGGTAATGCTCATCACTATAAGCCTTGCAAGCAATGTGATTAATGAGTTAGTTGCGGGATGATGCATTATGGAACGAGTAAAGAGACTTGTCAGAAAGATATTGAACTAGGTATGATGATATCGACGATCGAATCTCGGGCAAGTAACATACCGATGACAAAGGGAATGACGTATGTTGTTATGCGGTTTGACTGATAAAGATCTTCGTGGAATATGTAGGAGCCAAAATGAGCATCCAGGTTCCGCTATTGGTTATTGACCGGAGATGTGTCTCGGTCATGTCTATATAGTTCTCGAACCGGTAGGGTCCGCACGCTTAACATTCGATGATTAGTTGTATAATGATTTATGTGATTTGATGACCGAAGTTTGTTCGGAGTCCCGGATGAGATCACGGACATGACGAGGAGTCTCGAAATGGTCGAGACATAAAGATTGATATATTGGAAGGTTATGTTTGGACACCGGAAGGGTTTCAGAAAGGTTCATACATTTTTTGGAGTACCGGGGAGGGGGGTTAGCGGAACCCCTCAGGGGGATAATGGGCCTTCATGGCCCCTTAAGGAGAGAAGAGGCAGGCGGCCAGGTGGAGGCGCATGCCCCCATGCCCAAACCGAATTGGACTAGGGTTGGGGGGGCTTTCCTTCTTCTCCTCCTTCTCTTTCCCCCTCCTCCTTCTTGGAATAGGAAAAGGGGGGCGAATCCTACTTGGACCGGGAGTCCTAGTAGGACTCCCTCCTTGGCGCGCCACACCTTGGCTGGCCTCCTCCCTCCTCCTTTATATACGTGGGGAGGGGGCACCCCAAATACACACAAGTTTCTCTTAACCGTGTGCGGTGCCCCCTCCACAGTTACACACCTCGATCATATCGTCGTAGTGCTTAGGCGAAGCCCTGCGCCGTTAGCTTCATCATCACCGTCGCCACACCGTCGTGCTGAGGGAACTGTCCCTCGTCCACAACTGGATCAAGAGTTCGAGGGACGTCATCGAGCTGAACGTGTGCTGATCGCGGAGGTGATGTACGTTCGATACTTGGATCGGTTGGATCGCGAAGACGTTCGACTACATCAACCGTGTTACTAAACGCTTCTGCTTTCGGTCTACGAGGGTACCTGGACAAACTCTCCCCGCTTGTTGCTATGCATCTCCTAGATAGATCTTGCGTGATCGTAGGTAATTTTTTTTGAAATACTGCATTGCCCCAACAGTGGCATACGAGCCAGGTTTATGCGTAGATGTTATATGCACGAGTAGAACGCAATGAGTGGTGGGCGATAATAGTCATACTGCTTACCAGCAACGTCTTACTTTGATTCGGCGGCATTGTTGGATGAAGCGGCCCAGACCAACATTACATGACCGCATTCATGAGACTGGTTCTACCGACGTGCTTCGCACACATGTGGCTAGTGGATGTCTGTTTCTCCAACTTTAGTTGAATCGAGTTTGGCTACGCCCAGTCCTTGTTGAAGGTTAAAACAACACACTTGATGAAAAATCATTGTCGTTTTGATGCGTAGGTAAGAACGGTTCTTGCTAGAAGCCCGTAGCAGCCACGTAAAACTTGCAACAACAAAGTAGAGGACGTCTAACTTGTTTTTGCAGGGCTTGTTGTGATGTGATATGGTCAAGACGTGATGAGATATAAATTGTTGTATGAGATGGTCATGTTTTGTTAAAGTTATCGGGAACTGGAAGGAGCCTTATAATTGTCTCTTTATTGCATAAGATGCAAGCGCCATATAATTGCTTTACTTTATCGCTATGCGATAGCAATAGTTGCAAAAGTAATATTTGGCGAGACGACCATGTGATGACACATTGATAGAGATCAAGATGATGGAGATCATGGTGCCATGCCGGTGACGATGGAGATCATGACGGTGCTTTCGAGATGGAGATCAAAGGCACAAGATGATGATGGCCATATCATGTCACATATTTTGATTGCATGTGATGTTTATCTTTTATGCGTCTTATTTTGCTTAGTACGGCGATAGCATTATAAGATTACCCCTCACTAAATTCAAGGTATAAGTGTTCTCCCTGAGTATGCATCGTTGCGACAGTTCGTCGTGACGAGACACCACGTGATGATCGGGTGTGATAAGCTCTACATTCACATAAAACGGGTGCAAGCCAGTTTTGCACACGCAGAATACTCGGGTTAAACTTGACGAGCCTAGCATATGTAGATATGGCCTCGGAACACTGAGACCGAAGGGTCGAATGTGAATCATATAGTAGATATGATCAACATAGTGATGTTCACCATTGAAAACTAGTCCATCTCACGTGATGATCGGACATGGTTTAGTTGACATGGATCATGTGATCATTTATATGACTCGTGGGATGTCTATCTAAGTGGGAGTTCTTAAGTGATATGATTAACTGAACTTAAATTTATCATGAACTTAGTCCTGATAGCATTTGCATATGTATGTTGTAGATCAATAGCTCGCGTATAGCTTCCCCGTTTATTTTTGATATGTTCTTAGAGAAAAATAAGTTGAAAGATGTTAGTAGCAATGACGATGACTATCTCCCTGATCTGAGGATTATCCTCATTGCTGCACAGAAGAATTATGTCCTTGATGCACCGCTAGGTGAAATAACTATTGCAGGAGCAGATGCAGACGTTATGAACATTTGACAAGCTTGGTATGATGACTACTTGATAGTTTAGTGCACCATGCTTTACGGCTTAGAATCGGGACTTCAAAAATGTTTTGAACAGCATGGAACATATGAGATGTTCCAAGAGTTGAAATTGGTATTTCAGACTCATGCCCGTGTTAAGAGGTATGAGACCTCTAACAAAATACTTTGCCTACAAGATGGAGGAGAATAGCTCAGCTAGTGAGCATATGCTCAGAATGTCTGGGTACTACAATCACTTGAATCAAGTGGGAGTTAAATCTTCCAGATAAGATAGTGATTGACAGAGTTCTCTAGTCACTATTACCAATTTATTAGAACTTCCTGATGAACTATAATATGCGAGGGATGACGAAAACGATTCCCAAGCTCTTTGCAAAGCTGAAATCGGCGAAGGTAGAAATCAAGAAAAGCATAAAGTGTTGATGGTTGACAAGACCACTAGTTTCAACTAAAAGGGCAAGGGAAAGAATGGGAACTTCAAGAAGAATGGAAAGCAAGTTGCCACTCCCATGAAGAAGCCCAAAGCTAGACCGAATCCTGAAACTGAGTGCTTCTACTACAGAGGAAATGGTCACTGGAAGCAGAACTGCCCCAAATACTTGGCGATAAGAAGGATGGCTGTCAATGTCAAAACCGGCGGATCTCGGGTAGGGGGTCTCGAACTGTGCGTCTAAGGCGGATGGTAACAGGAGGCAGGGGACACGATGTTTACCTAGGTTCGGGCCCTCTTGATGGAGGTAATACCCTACATCCTGCTTGATTGTTCTTGATGATATGAGTATTACAAGAGTTGATCTACCACGAGATCGTAGAGGCTAAACCCTAGAAGCTAGCCTATGGTATGATTGTATGTTGTCCTACGGACTAAACCCTCCGATTTATATAGACACCGGATGGGGCTAGGGTTACACAGAGTTGGTTACAAGGGAGGAGACACACACACACACACACACACACACACACACACACATATATATATATATATATATCCGTATTGCCTAGCTTGCCTTCCATGCCAAGGAGAGTCCCATCCGGACACGGGATGAAGTCTTCAATCTTGTATCTTCATAGTCCAACAGTCTAGGCAAAGGATATAGTCCGGCTGTCCGGAGACCCCCTAATCCAGGACTCCCTCAGTAGCCCCTGAACCAGGCTTCAATGACAATGAGTCCGGCATGCAGTATTATCTTCGGCATTGCAAGGTGGGTTCCTCCTCCGAGTACTCCATAGAAGATTTTGAACACAAGGATAGCGTCCGGCTCTGCAAAACAATTTCCACATACCACCATAGAGAGAATAATATTTCCACAAATCTAATCTGCTGACGTGTTTTGACAGCACGACGTCAAGTCATGGCTCGGTCATCATCCGAACCATTTTCCCCAACCAGCACTTCACATATTGCGAGGCGGTTTTCTTGACACGTCTTGTCGAAGCAGAGATCGTGTCCCCCTTATTACGGGATTCTCATCAATACGGACGTGGGTAACCCACTCGTGCCCGTCGGTATGACTCCTCGATTTTAGGCGAGTCCAAAACAGCCGCGAGGAGGACGCTTGACATTCACCTTCTTTATAAAGAGGCCAAGACCTGTCCTTTTTTCCTATCGTGCTCAATCGAATCCTTCCCCCGCCTCGAGTTCCAACACCCCAGGCTCAGGTCAGGCGCTTCGAACCTTCGACCATGTCCGGATCCAACCTCCAAGGTCGGTGGATGCCTTCCTCTGTCACAGAGGAGGACATCAAGAAGCTGAGAGAGGCCAGATATCTGACCGCCGAAATTTCGCACAGGCTGCCCGCCCGAGGGCAGGTCATCCCCACTCCCGAACCCAACGAGAGTGTTGTGTTCATCTCTTACTTCCTCCGAGGACTAGGCCTCGCTCTGGATCCCTTTGTTAGGGGGCTCATGTTCTATTATGGGCTGGATTTCCACGATCTGGCCCCGGATTCCCTCCTTCACATCTCATCGTTCATCGTCGTATGTGAGGCCTTCCTCCGCATTACCCCTCACTTCGGCCTATGGCTCAAGACCTTCAATGTGAAGCCGAAGATGATCGAGGGGCAGCACGCAGAGTGCGGAGGTGCTGTAATAAGCAAAAGCGTTGATGCTCCATGGCCAGAGGGTTCCTTCCCAGAGGTGTCCAGTTTGTGGCAGCGGAGTGGTTTTATATCACAGCTCCCCGAAGTGCCAAGTGGGCAGCCGCCCCTGCCTTTCGCTCGGGCCCCCCACCACAACCGACGTCATGGATTAGCAGGGGGCTGAGCTGGGGTCCAGCAAAGGATGTGCCGATATTGCAGAGCCACATCCGAGATCTCTTTGAGAGAGATTTCAGCCTGGTTATGGTAATGCAAGTTATTCTAGTTCATCAAGTCCAGCCTTGCAAACATCGACCCCTCCATATGTGGGAATTCAACCCGGAAGGACCATGAACTATTCAGTACTTCCTCAGCATGACGCTCGAAGAGATGTATAAATTGTTCTTCGGACCCCAAATAGAGTGTCTGGACACCACCGAGGATACGGGTCTGAGCTGCAACCGCCCTGATAACCAAGTAAGTAATCCCATGGCCGAACACGTTGTCCTTTTATTTATCATGACATCATTCTGAAAAGTCGCTCTTTGACCAGGACTGGATAACAAAGGCGAAGATAATCAGGTGTTCGGCTCCCCTTCCCGAAGGCTTGGCCAATCCGGTACTGGACAGAATGCTCGAGCTGGCGCCTCGTCAGGTGCCCTCAAAGGAAGATGAAGGGGGAATAAAGAGGCCGAAAGCGGGTCTCACTCGCTACTCATCCCAACTGGGGGAATGAGCGCCTCCGCGAGGGAGGATAACCAAGGAGAAGAATCTGACATTCCCTCTCCCCGAGGAAGGAAGAGGATCACCTCTGAGGATCTAGAAACCAAGGTTTCCAAACGGGAGAAGAAATCTTCACCAGAGGGTCCTGCCTCGGAGGGTATTCTTGCTGCACAATGTCCGCACGGGGATTAGCCCTCTACCGAGCTGTAAGTAATCAAAAGGTATTTTAATAGTGAAAGTGTCCTACCTTACTTCTGGAGACAATAACCAAAGCTTATATCTTGTAGTTCGGATCGTAGCCCTTCTCGACAGAGTTCATCTTTGGGGGATCTTCTTCCGGAGATGATGGAGAGCGAAACGCCTCCCCATGCTACCCCGCCTCATGAGGCGGGCGACCCTGAAGTGTTGTCGCGGAGGGTCTCTCCTGATCCGCCAAGGCCAGAGGGTAATCCTTTGGCTACCCGGAGTCCTCAGTATTCGACTCCTAAAGAGAGTAGCAGAAAGAGTCCGGAACCATACAGTGTGCGGTCGGACGCACTAAAGGATCTTCTGGAGCAAGCGGCCATCTCAGAAGCGCATCATACACTAATGGGTACGGTAATTGGAAGGATTTCATCTGCTGAAAGGCTTTGAGGTACGTGAAATAGTGTATGTTTTTGACAGTACCACACACGTTAGGTATGCCCTATGCAGATAGTAGCCCCTGAGACTCTGGTTGTCGTCAAAAACGGCGGCAAACAGAGGATCATAGTCCCAGGTAATAACCAGACCGCCTTTATGTGCAGGTGGCTGAAGCTCCGGTGGCTAGCCGGACTGATGGGTTTGCCGAGCTAAAGCGGCAACTTGATGCGGCAGATGCCGACATCATGCTTGTCAACAAGCGGCTTGACGAGGCACAGGGTAAGTGATTTTTCCGGTGATCAACACGTAGTAAGAGGAGCATGATGCCAGTATCTTTAATATGTTGTGACTGCAGATGGAGCTATCACCATGGAGACCCTTCGGGCAGAGCTTGCCCGAGCTAAGGAACAAGCAAGGAATAGCGATGCGGCCACTCTAAAGGTGGTTGAAGAGTTGAGGGCCAAACAGGCCACACATTGCCAAAGCAAGGAAAGAATAGCCAAGATGGTCGTTGAGTTGAAAGATGCCGCTGACCGTTACCAGCTTCTTGAAAAAGAAAGCCGGGCGAGGGCGACGGCCTGGAGAAGGCCATGGTAGCAGCCAAGGAAGCCCGCTCCAAAATCAAAGCGACAAAGGAGGAGCTGCATCAAGCTGCGGATATCGTGGCTGGGAAGCCCTTGTTGTTGTGGACTAAGTTCAGAGATCCGAAGTATGCTCCTCTTGATCAACTATGGAGTTCTGCGGACGCCTACGTGGATTTGGCAGCAAGTGCTGCTGATGCGGCCGAGTACTTCAAGGATCAAAAAGACCGCGAAGTGGAAAAGCTACTCTGGTCACAGTTCCATGCTCTAGTGCGTCCGCTGCTATTGAATGAGCGAATGGCCGAGTGGGCCGAGCTCCATAGGTTCTTCGGACTTGCCATGAGGTCCGTTGTGGATCATCTGTGCCCGGGAGGGCCAAGGCCGAATAGTTACTTTAGTTTAGTGCAACAATTCCTTGGTGCTATGCCGCACATCGATGCTATGAAGAGGTCGGCGTGCATAGAGGGTGCGCGGATGGCCTTTGCCCATGTCAAGACATACTGGGTAGAGATGGAGGCCACCACTGTTGCAACACAGGGTTCGGCCGTGGGCCGAGTGGCTGCCGAGCACTACTTTGAAGAAGTTCTTGAAGGCGCTCGTTCGATAGAGGCTCAGTGCTCGAAGAATATTATGTTCTAGTGACATGTACTCCCATTATAAAAACAATGTTTTATTGAGTTACCGAGTCTGTGTTTCTACTTTTTCCTGAAAGTATTATGGTGCCTCCTGTGCGGCCGTTTATGTATATATGTATATAACCTGAAAGTTTGCAGTCGTCGGCTTCCGCCCCACGCATATAATGCGGGGGTGTTCGCAAAAAATGCGTATTCACACTTGATCCAACGTCTTGGTCCATTAAGGAGGTGGTAGTGCAGCGAACGAGGCAATCGGACTATAGTGCTTCAACACTTTCACTTAGCCATAGGAGTTTGACGGTGGGGCTACTATATAGCCCCTGGTACTTCTGCGCTCGTCCGAATACGGGGTGCTTACGTACATGACTGGGAAACAGCCCTTCGTTAATGCGTAGGAATCCCGAAGATTCCGCTGAGTCATCCAGTGGTTGACCAGTCTCGCGCTATATCATGACAGTCAGTTTTTTTCTCTACCGAGGTGCTCATCCGGATGAACCAGGGCACAATCGCAGTAGTTCTCCAAGTGCTACCTTAGCCGATATAGCGGAACGTAAGGTACCAAAACATGGGAGCCGGGCAAACTCAACATTTGACCAAAGACATGATTCAGAGCTGATGCATATAAGGCAAAACTAGCGATGCCGAACACTCCCTAAGGTATTCGGTCTTTATAACATATGCCGGGCTGAACAATGCCCTTAATAATAAACCCCGGGTGTCCGGGTACGTGCAATATCCTGACATGGCCACATGCCAATAATCTCAGCATCCTTCTCGGTTGTACTGAGTATCCGGAGGATGTGAACAACAAGAGACAGTAAAAAAGGTTTACGTAGGGTCTTAATCTGAAAAGAAACCTTTGAGCGGGTCCCTGCTGCACGTCTGCGCCTGTGTCTCCATTGTGCCGTGTCCTGGATGGGTGTAGCACGATTGTCATCTGTAAAAGAGAAGAACTTAGGTGAAAGTTGACGTGCCAGAAAATGGGTTATTATCAATAAACCATTAAAATTCAAGATAAGTCAAGTTGAGCCGAGCTAGCCCTGATTACACGCGAGAAGCCCCTGGTACCGTCTAGGAGGGTTTGATCATCAAACCGATCTCATGTATATGTAGTGGTGCACCGGACTTGTCTATCCGTGTCCGTGGTCTTGATGACCTGTCATTTTTTCTGGTTGGTGAGGCCGTCTAGTGCTCGGCGGCTAAAGCCGCCGCACATTCTTCCGCGCGTAGAGAACGCTCAGTATTTCCGCTAACTGTGATGGTGCCACATGGACCGGGCATCTTAAGCTTGAGAGAAGCGTAATGCGGTATTGCATTAAAATGAGTGAAAGCCGCTCTTCCGAATAGTGCCTGATAGCCACTTCGGAATGGAGCGATGTAGAAACTTAACCTTTCGCTTTGGAAGTTGTCGAAAGAACCGAATACAACCTCTAGTAATAGAGAGCCCGTGCAACGGGCCTGTAGGCCTGGTATTACTCCCTTGAAGGTAGTAGTACGGTGGCTTATTTTTGTCGGGTCTATCCCCACTTTGCGGACTGTGTCCTGATATATCAGATTTAGACCTCTACCACCGTCCATGAGGACTCGTGTGAGATGGTATCCATTTATTATTGGGTCTAACACCAAGGCAGCCAATCCTTCGTGCCGGATGCTTGTCGCGTGATCCCCGCGATCAAAAGTGATCGGGCAGGCCAACCAGGGGTTGAACCTAGGGGTGACGGGCTCTATGGCACGTGTGTCTCGGAGTGCATGTTTGCTTCTCCTCTTCGTCACATGGATCATGTTTACTGTTTTAACCTCTGGTGGGAATTTTTTTTCTGTCCTCCGGTGCTCTGCTGGCGAGGCTTGTCCTCGTCTTCGCTTGGTGTCTACCCCCCCTTGTGTTCGGCGTTTAGCTTACCGGCCTGCTTGAAGACCCAGCATTCTCTGTGGGTGTGATTTGCAGGTTTGTCGGGGGTGCCATGAATCTGACATAGTTTGTCAAGAATCTTGTTTAGGCTAGACGGTCCGTCTTTGCTTCCTTTGAAAGGCTTTTTCCGCTGACCTGGTCGAGAGCCCCTGAATCCGGCGTTTACCACCGTATTATCTAGGCTATATTATTTATTTCGACGCTTGCTTTTATTGTGTCGTGGTTTTCCATTGCCATCCTTGGCTTCGGATGTGCTTGGGTCGCTGGTGCTACTGCAGGCTAACCAACTGTCTTCGCCCGTGCAAAAGCGGGTCATGAGGCTTGTTAGGGCTGCCATTGTTCTCGGTTTTTCTTGGCCGAGGTGTCTGGCGAGCCATTCGTCTCGGACGCTGTGTTTGAAAGCTGCTAAGGCTTCGGCGTCTGGACAGTCGACGATTTGGTTCTTCTTGGTGAGAAACCTATTCCAAAGCTTTCGGGCGGACTCTCCGGACTGTTGAATTATATGACTTAAATCGTCTGCATCCGGAGGTCGGACGTAGGTCCCTTGAAAATTACCCCAAAAAGCGTCCTCGAGCTCCTCCCAACTTCCAATTGAGTTTTCGGGGAGGCTTTTCAGCCAATGCCGAGCTGGTCCTTTAAGCTTGAGGGGCAAGTATTTAATGGCATGGAGATCGTCTCCGTGAGCCATATGGATATGGAGGATAAAGTCCTCAATCCAGACCCCAGGGTCTATGGTCCCGTCGTACGCCTCTATGTTCACTGGTTTGAATCCTTCTGGGAATTCGTGGTCCAGCACCTCATCGGTCAAACATAGGCGGTGTGCGGCACCCCTGTATTGGTATGTGCCATGGCGTTCGGACGGTTGTACTATTTCGTTTTGATTTTGTGCCGGAGCGCGCTTCCTAGATTCATAGATGGATCTGGTCATACCGGATTTTTGGCGCAAGTCCTCATGTGGATCGTGTGATGACTTATGTGCGACTTTGTTAGCCGCTCTATCGCGGTCACAAGGTGGTGGATCCGGCCGGTTGGCCGTTTCATTTTTTGGCTGTGTGGGCTCTAAGGCCTCATCGTCGAATTCAGGTAATAGCTTGCGCTTTGGATAGCTCTTTGTGTGGTAACTTCCACCATACTTTGCTTCGTTGTCGAGCACTTTGTTCCACCTGCTGTTGAGCGTATTTTGTGCGGCCTTAAGCCTTTGCTTCTGCTTCTTCAGACTCCTCACTGTGGCAATAAGCCTTCTGCGGAGGTTCTCTTGCTCCAAGTGCGTTTCCGGGATGATGTGTGCATCTTCGTCCGGACTGTTTTCCTCCCCAGAGGGGGTTTGATGAGGTTTATCCTCGGCGTCGCCGTGTTCGGACGTCGGATTCGTACTATATTCACCGCTTGCAGCTTCATCGTGCTCTGCCGCCGGGGCAATGTGGTCGTCGTTTCCTCTGGAGTCGACTAGAGTGTTATTTTCTCTTGCGCTGTTATCGCTGTTTTTGCTATGGCGGGACTTAGAGCGGCGCCGCTGACGTCGGCGCTTGGGTTGCTTCTTGGAGGGTCCATCCTTCGCTGTCTCTTCGCCATTGCCTTCTTTGGGTGTATCCACCATGTATATGTCATGTGATGAAGTGGCTGTCCGGCGCCCTGTGGGCGCTGGTTCCTGTTCATCTCTTACATCTTCGTCCATGCCGTCGATGTCTTAGGAGTCGAAGTTGAGCATGTCGGTTAAGTCGTCTACAGTGGCTACTAAGTGGGTGGTGGGTGGCAGCGAATTTCTTCGTCGTCCGCATCCCATTCTAGCTGGACATAGTTCGTCCAAGGTTCTCCTGACAAGGAGAGAGACCTTAATGAATTTAGCACATCGCCGAAAGGCGAGTGCTGAAAGATATCCGCGAAGGTGAACTCCATGATTGGTGCTCAATCGGATTCGATAGGCACGGATGCAGGCAGCTCGGAGTCCATGGCCGGAGACGAATCCAGTGGTTCGGCGCCACGGCTCTCGTAAGGAGTGAAGTCAGTATCGGCTCCATCGCCACTGAGAGTGAGGCCTCCATGGCGGGGTCTATCCCCCCGTCCTTGGATGGCACAATTTGCCCCGGATTAAAGGCCGGAGTAGTTGCATATGCGATCTCCCGAACACTGTCCGACGGGAGAGTTACGTCGTGCTCGTCGTGACTGTGCAGCGCACCTGACGTGGGATCGAATCCGTCGAAGATCAAGTCTCCGCGGATGTCAGCAGTGTAGTTTAAGTTTCCGAATCTGACCTGATGGCCAGGGGCGTAGCTCTCGATCTGCTCCAGATGGCCAAGCGAATTGGCCCGCAGTGCGAAGCCACCGAATACAAAGATCTGTCCGGGGAGGAAAACCTCACCCTGGACCGCATCGCTATCGATGATCGAAGGAGCCATCGAGCCTGACGGTGATGACACAGTGGAACTCTCAATGAAAGCACTAATGTCGGTGTCAAAACCGGCAGATCTCGGGTAGGGGGTCCCGAACTATGCATCTAAGGCGGATGGTAACAGGAGGCAGGGGACACGATGTTTACCCAGGTTCGGGCCCTCTTGATGGAGGTAATACCCTACGTCCTGCTTGATTGTTCTTGATGATATGAGTATTACAAGAGTTGATCTACCACGAGATCTTAGAGGCTAAACCCTAGAGGCTAGCCTATGGTATGATTGTATGTTGTCCTACGGACTAAACCCTCCGGTTTATATAGACACCGGAGGGGGCTAGGGTTACACAGAGTCGGTTACAAGGTAGGAGATCTATATATCTGTATTGCCTAGCTTGCCTTCCACGCCAAGGAGAGTCCCATCCGGACACGGGACGAAGTCTTCAATCTTGTATCTTCATAGTCCAACAGTCCGGCCAAAGAATATAGTCTAGTTGTCCGGAGACCCCCTAATCCAGGACTTCCTCAATGGCAAAGTGAACAAAAGTATATATGATATACATGTTATTGATGTGTACTTTACTAGTGTTCATAGTAGCCCCTGGGTATTTGATACTGGTTCAGTAGCTATGATTAGTAACTTGAAACAGGAGTTACAAAATGAACAAAGACTAGTTGAGGGTGAGGTGACGATGTGTGTTGGAAGTGATTCCAAGGTTGATAAGATCACCATCGCACACTCCCTCTACCTTCGGTATTAGTGTTGGACCAAAATAAATGTTATTTGGTGTTTGCGTTGAGCATGAATATGATTGGATCATGTTTATTGCAGTACGGTTATTCATTTAAGTCAAAGAATAACTGTTATTCTGTTTACATGAATAAAACCTTCTATGGTCATACACTTAATATAAATGGTTTATTGAATCTCGATTGTAATGATACACGTATTCATAATATTGATGCCAAAAGATACAAAGTTAATAATGATAGTGCAACTTATTTGTGGCACTGCTGTTTAGGTCATATTGGTGTAAAGCGCATGAAGAAACTCCATGCTGATGGGATTTTGGAATCACTTGATTATGAATCACTTGATGCTAGCGAACCATGCCTCATGGGCAAGATGACTAAGACTCCATTCTCCGAAACAATGGAGCGAGTAGTTGACTTGTTGGAAATAATACATACTGATGTATGCGGTCCAATAAGTGCTGAGGCTCGCCACGAGTATCGTTATTTTCTGACCTTCACAGATGATTTGAGTAGATATGGGTATATCTACTTAATGAAACACAAGTCTGAAACATTTGAAAAGTTCAAATAATTTTAGAGTGAAGTGGAAAATCTTCGTAACAAGAAAATAAAGTTTCTACAATCTGATCGCGGAGGCAAATATTTGAGTTACAAGTTTGTACTTCATTTAAAACAATGTGGAATAGTTTCACAACTCACGCCACCTGGAACACCACAGTGTAATGGTGTGTCCGAACATCGTAACCGTGCTTTATTAGATATGGTGCAATCTATGATGTCTCTTATCTATTTACCACTATCGTTTTGGGGTTATGCATTAGAGACAGTTGCATTCACGTTAAATTGGGCACCATCTAAATCCGTCGAGACGACACCATAAGAAATGTGGTTTAGCAAGAAACCAATGTTGTCGTTTCTTAAAGTTTGGGGCTGTGATACTTATGTGAAAAAGCTTCAACTTGATAAGCTCGAACCCAAATTGGAGAAATGTGTCTTTATAGGATACCCAAAGGAGAATGTTGGGTACACCTTCTATCATAGATCCGAAGGCAAGATATTCGTTGCTAAGAATGTATCCTTTTGTAACATCCCAAATTTTCAATTTGGAATGTTATACATTAGGTCATCATTGCATATCATATTTTATTTCCATTTTGGCTTGATCCTAGAAATTCTACGCAACTCAAGAACCCATGAAGAGAGTTGGGAATTTCGTTATTTTCATATTTGAGTTTTCTCAAATTTTGAAAAGAGGATCGTTTGATTTTAATTATTTTCTCTTCGAATATTTCTTTTATAAAAATAAAAGAGAGGGGATAAAATGACTACCCCAAAATAAAGAAATATTGCAGATTTAATATTAAAATCAAATAATATTTTTATTTGGAGTTTTATTGCTATTTTATTTGAATTAGGAAAAAATATGCGTTTTTTAAAATTGCATTAGAGTCCCAAATGAATGTTCACCTTGTCCGCTAGATTTTTAGAGGGCAGGGAAAATTTATTTTAGGATTTTTGGAGTCCGTTTAGTATTTCTTTTATTCGTTTTTCTGCACGGAATTATTTTTTTAAAAGTTACCGACCTAACCGGGCCGTGTCCGCCTGGGACATTGTACTCGGCCAAACCTTTAAAGGCCGAAGGCCCGAGCCGCCAGCCCCCGCACCCGAAACCCTAGCCCCGCCTCAAAACCCGCGCCGCCACCGCCGGACTCGCCGCCGCCCCTCGCAGCCACGCCGCCGCCGTAAGCCGACCCCGCCATCGCCCCGCCGCCCGTTGCCGCCGACCACCACCGCCGGACCCGGCGCCGCCCTCGCCGGACCCGCCGCCGCCCTCGCCGGATTCGTCGAGGTAGCCGCCGCCGCCGCGGTTTTTGTTAGAAAACCATCAGTTTTTTTAAAACAAACCGCGGTTGTTGTTTTTTTAGATTGGTTTTTATTTTTTTTATTTTTTCGGTTTAGTTATTTAGCGAACGCCCGTTCGTTCGTTCGTTTTAACGAACTGTTTTCACTGTTTAGCCGCAGACAGCGAATGTTCGTTCGTTAGCCTGTTCGTCAGTTTTTTGTCAGATTTTTCGCGATTATTTTCGATCGCGATTTTTTATCCGATTTTCGTTTTAGTTTATCTTTTCGCTCGTTTATCGGAATCAGGCGATTCAAGCGCCTAGAGTTTCGTCTCGAAGCCCTCTTTCTGTTTAATCAACTTAAACCAGTTTTTGCTACCGTAAAATTTGACTTTAGTCCAAATTAGTAATCGAAGCTTGTTTCTTTCGTAGTTTGAGTTTTGTTGCTTTGTTCGATTTGATTCTTTTTGCAAACCAGAGTTCTTAAGTTGAACTTTCTGTTTAGATCTTCTTATTTGAGTTTTACCCGTGCATCTTTGCTTGATTGCTTATTGTATGCTTATTTGTTTGCGATAGAGTACCCAGAGTGAGAAGCGTGCTACTACGGGTCTCTAGGTTTCACGGACCATCAGCAAGGCAAGTAACACTTTGATCATACCTCTTTACTACCCAGTTTTATTGCATTAGATCAATCCTCAAACAATTGCATGGTTAGGATCTGATTTAAATTGTGGGTGTGGGAAGTAGATGAGGTAGTACCTATTCACCTATTTATTATCAAACCTTTGGGAGTTACTTCTACGTTGCTTATTTTGCTATGCTATGCTCGTAGACGTGGTTTGGGTTTGAGTGTATTCATGACAGATGTGAGTATTGTTAATTATTGGTTAACTTAAGGTGGCAACTTTATTACACATCTGGGTGGATTGAGGCACCTGGGGAACCCAGTGTTGCCTGTATTTTTGGAAATCCCGGGGTACCGTATGATTCTCCTATGGGCTGCCACCCAGGCTCAAAGGGATCATTAGATTATTAATGCTAGAAACTTCCGTGTGCAGCCACATGCCATTATGGGCTCTGGCATAGTTGAGTAAGTTGTGGGAAACCTTTCCATGATGGGCTAGCAGATGTAGGGGATTGTAGGTGTACATGCCTATCTATCGGTTAAGGGGACCTCTTCGGAAAGACTGAGTCTCGGTCATCCGTTTCTCAAACATTATGTACTGCGAGAAATCCAATGGAGGAGATCGAGTCTTGTGGGGAAAAGTGCACAAACCTCTGCAGAGTGTACAAACTAATCATGGTTAGCCATGTCCCCGGTTATGGACATCTTGAGTATCTAGTTCTTGGATTATAATGTGGATATCATCACTCTTAATATAATTTGATTGGGTTTAATGATGATGCTTAATTGGGATTGAGTTGGGTGAACCTTCTCAATGTTTAACAACCACCATGATAGTTAAATAAAATTTATTCCTTTGTTGTAGGGGAAAATTGGCTTTCCACAAAACATATTAACCATACAGCCTCCACCAGCCAAATATGCATGTAGTGATAGCCTTATTCTGTTCATTACTCTCTTGTGTTACATTGCTAGCATATTCCATGTGCTGACCTGTTTTCAGGTTGCAACGTATCATGTTGCAGACTTTTTAGACGACGAGTAAGGAGCCATAGGTCGTTGTCTTTCACTCAGTGATGTCGTTGGAGTTGATGGACTCACTTTATCTTCCAAGCCTTCCGCTGTTATCGTATTAGATGTCCTTAAGCCATATTTATTGTAATAGATTCTCTTTCGAGACATCCGATGTAATAAGTGTGTGATTGCTACTCTGTTATAAATCCTCAAGTACTGTGCGTGTCAGCATTACCGATCCAGGGATGACACTGATGCACAGAGATTAGACTGTTTGAGGTCTGGTCGCTACAAGATGGTATCAGAGCACACACGGACTGTAGGACACGACCACTAAGCTAAAGCCCTAGATCACTACTCTCTTTTCATTTCTGAATCCTCTCCATTTTCTACTCTTTAGGATGGTGGATGCAAGGAACAAGTTCACTCAACCGGATGAAGACACACCTTTTGGACGCCACTTGAAGGAAGTCACTAGGTACTTGAACGTCGGAATACCAAGCTTCACCGGGACTTACAACGCCACTTTACCAGAAGAGGAGTGCTGGATGATTCAAGTTCAAGTTCCAGGAAGGACATTTACGCCAGTCACTGAGCCCATAGAGTTTTTCTTTGATGCACCAACCTAGAGTCTAGGAAAGAGTATGGCAGCCCACATCACCATGGGATGCATTGGAGAAGTTTACCACAAGGATCTCAAGGATACTATCTACCAGATTTGTGCGTGTCGAGATGAGCAATGGGAGATGATCAGCACTAGGAAGGATAGATCAATTGCCGCTTTCATCCAGGAGTTAAACCAGCACATACGTCGCCAGGAGAACCAGATGTGCGCATGCATGATAGATCCGAAGAAGGCAATGACAAGGATCACCGAGCTTGAAGAAGAACTCAAGTCTACACGTGATGGATACAAGGAGGAAATGACGATACTAGTGGAGATGAATGATGATCTAACAAGGAAGCTAGGAGTATTCATGGGAGACCCCGCGCCAAGAGGAGAAGATGACGATTCTACTTGCCCGGAGAACTACATCATCATCGATGACACCGACTTGGACCCCGACGATAGCGATGATGACTATGTTGATGAAGCTGGAGTGGATATTATGGAGTCTTCGACCGATCAATTTTTCTAGTCACCACCATATCAGTAGTAGTATTCCACCATGTATATAGTATAGTCCGAGCACTTTTGTAACGATAGTTCTAGAACGATTGTATGCCCTTGTTTGAATTGATTGAAGTGATATGATTGTGTTTGACTCATGTGCATATGGGTAGTGTTTTCTCACTAGACCTCATTCTATTCTATTCTCTTCCCTCTAAACCCTCAGATGCCTCCAAGACATGACCCCGGATTTACCCTTCCACCAGAGCTCACTCAGTTGATCCAGTAGCAGAATGCCTTGATGTAGTTGTTAGTTCAGAACCAAGGCAACAACAACAACAACCCACCACCACCCCCAGTTGACAACTTAGCCCGTTTTCTAAGGTTGCAACCACCGGTGTTTTCCAGCAGCACCGAGCCGATAGTTGCAAATGATTGGCTCTGCATGATTGGAAGGGAGTTAACCACTGCAGGATGCACAGATGCTGAGAAGGTGCGTTTTGCCGCGCACCAATTGGATGGACCAGCAGCCTCATGGTGGGAGAATTACACAACCACTTTTCCTATAGCTAATGTTACATGGGACCAGTTCCAGCAGGCCTTTCGCACTGCCCATGTATCAGCAGGAGCTATGGCCATGAAGAAGCATGAGTTTCGCAACTTACACCAAGGAGGATGCACCGTTGGCCAGTATGTGGATGACTTTAGCAAGCTAGCATGTTATGCCCCAGATGACGTTGCTACGGATGCAACTAAGCAGGAGAAGTTTTTGGAAGGACTGAATGATGAGCTGAGCATGCTGTTGATGGTAGCAACCTTTAATAACTACCAACAGTTGGTAGATAGAGCTCTCATGATTGAAGGGAAGCAGCAGCAGATTGATAACCGCAAGAGGAAGTATGGACAAGGGAAGTATAATTCTGGAGCTCAGCAAAGACCCCGTTTTTCCCCGAACTCGGGAGGACCCCTTCAGCATAACCATGGAGGTCACAATCACACTGGAGGATTTTCGCACAACCATAGTGGCCCCAAGAATGGGAATGTTAATGGAGGAAGAAACGGACAGAACCGTTCCAACCCAGCAACGCCCGCCAAGAAAGATCTAAGCCACGTTAATTGCTACAAGTGCCAGAAGACTGGACATTACGCCAATGAATGTCCTAAAGCTAAGAATGGAAAGGACAATGGAAGTTCTGGGAAGAAGCCCAACCCTTTCAACAGGGGACAAGTGAACCATGTTAACGTGGAGGAGATTGAAGCCCAACCAGATGTAGTAATAGGTAAGTTTTTGGTTAAGTCATTTAATGCAGTCATTATTTTTGATACTGGTGCATCGCATTCATACATATCAAGGGGATTTGTGGATAAGTATAAGCTGCCCACCAAAGTTCTTAGTACACCTATGTTAGTGAGCTCGCCAGGAGCAGAGTATATAGCAAGCCAAGGATGTTTTCAGATGCCATTGACCATAGGTAGGCATGTTTTCCCCTCAGACCTGATAATTTTGGAGTCGCAAGGTTTGGATGTGATTCTGGGTATGGATTGGCTATCGATGTATGGAGGAAACATCGATTGCGCCAGTAAGTCGATTTTGCTCACCACCCCAGAAGGAAGAAGGATCAAGTATGTATCCCGGCATGTGCCGATTAGGACTCAAGTAAATTCCTTATCAGGAGTTGTATAGGAGGAAGTACCAGTGGTGAAGGATTTCCCGGATGTATTTCCAGAAGAGTTGACAGGCATGCCACCGGATAGAGACATTGAGTTTTTGATTGAGCTTTTGCCAGGCACATGGCCAATATCTAAGAGACCGTACAGGATGCCCGCACAGGATTTAGAGGAAATTAAGAAGCAGATTAAGGAGTTACTGGATAAAAGATATATTCGCCCAAGTTCGTCACCTTGGGGATCACTAGTACTTCTAGTGGAGAAGAAGGATGGATCGTTGAGGATGGTTGTTGATTATCGAGGATTGAATGAGGTGACGATCAAGAACAACTACCCACTGCCAATGATCAATGATTTGTTTGATCAGCTGCAAGGAGCTAAGGTGTTTTCCAAGATCGATCTGCGATCAGGGTACCACCAACTGAAGATTCGAGAGCAGGATATACCTAAGACAACTTTTACCACGAGGTACGGGCTATATGAGTATACCGTTATGTCATTTGGCCTGACTAATGCACCTGCCTATTTTATGAACATGATGAACAAAGTGTTTATGGAGTTTTTGGATAAGTTCGTTGTGGTGTTCATTGATGATATTCTGGTCAACTTGAAGAATGAAGAGGAGCATAAGGAGCATTTGCGATTAGTACTTGGGAAGCTCGAAGAACATTAGCTATACGCCAAGTTCAGCAAGTGTGAGTTTTGGTTGAAGGAATTTGGATTCCTTGGACATGTTATATCTGGAGAAGGAATAACGGTAGACCCCACCAAAGTTGTCACTGTGACAAATTGGGAGGCACCCACGTCAGTTGGAGAGATCCGGAGTTTTCTTGGACTCACAGGATACTACCGGAGGTTCATTGAGAATTTCTCGAAGATTGCAAAGCCTATGACGGAGTTGTTAAAGAAGGACAGCAAGTTCAAATGGACTGAGGAATGTGAGGCCAGCTTTCAGGAGTTGAAGAAACGCTTGGTTACATCACCAGTGTTGATTCTGCCAGATCAACACAAGGATTATGAAGTGTATTGCGACGCTTCTCGTCGAGGACTTGGAGTTGTACTTATGCAGGAGGGAAGAGTTGTTTCATATGCCTCATGACAGCTTAAACCCCATGAGTTAAATTATGCTATGCATGATTTAGAGTTAGCATCCGTAGTGCATGCGTTCAAGACTTGGAGACATTTTCTCATCGGAAACCATTGTGAGGATACACGGATCACAAGAGTTTGAAGTATATCTTCACGCAGAAGGAGTTGAATCTCAGGCAAAGGAGATGGTTGGAACTCATTAAGGATTATGATATGAAGTTTCACTATCACCTCGAAAAGGCTAACATAGTAGCCGATGCGTTGAGCCGCAAGAGTCATGTCAATACACTCATGAACGGAGAGTTACCCAAGGAGTTAGCAGAGGATCTTCGCGAGCTATGTTTGGAGATAGTTCCGAGAGGCTATGTAGCAACATTGGAGATTCAGTCTACTTTCATGGATAAGATTAGAGAAGCTCAGAAGATAGACAAGGAGATTGCCGTGATAAAGGCAAGGATGAGCAAAGGAAAGGATAAATGATTTCATGAGGATGAGCACGATACCTTATGGTTCGAGGACCGCGTATATGTGCCAAATGATCAGGAGATCAGGAAGCTGATTTTGCAAGAGGCCCATGATTCGCCATATTCGATTCACCCAGGAAATACTAAAATGTACCTGGATTTGAAGGGTAGTTTCTGGTGGACTAGAATGAAGAAGGATATTGAGGAGTATGTAACAGTTTGTGATGTATGTTAGAGAGTGAAGGCAGAACATCAGAAGCTAGCAGGATTGCTACAACCATTGCCGACACCCGAATGGAAGTGGGACAAGCTAGGCATGGATTTTATCACGGTATTGCCCAGGACTCGTTCAGGCTATGACTCGATATGGGTTGTAGTCGATCATTTGACGAAAGTAGCTCATTTCATCCCAGCGAAGACCACTTACACCAGTGCTAAGTTGGCAAAGATATACATGACCAGGATCGTATGTTTGCATGGAGTTCCGAGGACCATTGTATCAGATAGAGGAACCCAGTTTACCTCAAAGTTTTGGAATCAGTTGCATGAAACTTTGGGAACCAGGCTAGAGTTCAGTACAGCTTTTCACCCACAGACGGATGGACAGACTGAGAGAGTCAATCAGATTTTGGAGGACATGTTGAGAGCGTGTGCGCTAGATTATGGATCTAGTTGGGACGACAATTTGCCTTACGCAAAGTTATCTTACAACAACAGCTATCAAGCCAGTTTAAAGATGGCCCCTTTCGAAGCATTGTATGGAAGGATGTGCAGGACACCGTTGTTGTGGGATGAAGTTGGAGACCGATAGCTGTTTGGACCAGATTTGATTGATGAGTCTGAAGAGAAGGTTAAGCTGATTCGCGATAGACTCAAAGTAGCCCAGTCCAGGCAGAAGAGCTATGCGGATTCTAAACGCAAGGAGATAGTTTACGAAGTTGGAGACAGAGTGTATCTTCGTGTATCACCACTTCTAGGAGTGAAGTGTTTTGGAGTTAAGGGAAAGTTAGCACCACGTTTGTGGGACCATACAAAGTTTTGGAATGTATGGGAGAAGTTGCTTACAAGTTGGAATTGCCCGAAGGATTGTCAGGAGTTCACGATGTGTTCCACGTTTCTCAGTTGAGGAAGTGTCACGCAGAGATGGCTGATATCCCTCTGAGAGATACAGTGCCACTGGAAGCGATTCAGTTGGATAACGACTTGACCTACGAGGAGAAACCAGTCAAGATTCTTGATTTGGCCAACCGAGTTACACGCAGGAGGGTTATCAAGTTTTGCAAGGTTCAGTGGAGCCACCATACCGAAGATGAAGCCACATGGGAACGAGAGGAAGACCTATGGAAGGATTACCCTCACCTATTTTCTAGCCAACCCGAATCTCGAGGGAGAGATCCATCTTAAGGGGGATAGGTTTGTAACATCCCAAATTTTCAATATGGAATGTTATACATTAGGTCATCATTGCATATCATATTTTATTTCCATTTTGGCTTGATCCTAGAAATTCTATGCAACTCAAGGACCCACGGAGAGAGTTGGGAATTTCGTTATTTTCATATTTGAGTTTTCTCAAATTTTGAAAAGAGGATCGTTTGATTTTATTTATTTTCTCTTTGAATATTTCTTTTATAAAAATAAAAGAGAGGGGATAAAATGACTTCCCCAAAATAAATAAATATTGGAGATTTAATATTAAAATCAAATAAGACTTTTATTCGGAGTTTTATTGCTATTTTATTTGAATTAGGAAAAAATATGGTGTTTTCAAATTGCATTAGAGTCCCAAATAAATGTTCACCTTGTCCGTTAGATTTTTAGAGGATGGGGAAATTTTATTTCAGGATTTTTGGAGTCCGTTTAGTATTTCTTTTATTCGTTTTTCTGCGCGGAATTATTTTTTTTTGAAAGTTACCGACCTAACCGGGCCGTGTCCGCCTGGGACATTGTACCCGGGCGGCCCTTTAAAGGCCGAAGGCCCGAGCCGCCAGCCCCCGCACCCGAAACCCTAGCCCCACCTCGAAACCCGCACCGCCGCCGCCGGACTCGCCGCCGCCCCTCGCAGCCACGCCGCCGCCGTACGCCGCCGACGCCGCCGCCGTACGCCGACCCCGCCGCTGACCCCGCCGTCGCCCCGCCGCCCGTCGTCGCCGACCACCACCGCCGGACCCGCCGCCGCCCTCGCCGGATTCATCGAGGTAGCCGCCGCCACCGCGGTTTTTGTTAGAAAACCGTCAGGTTTTTTAAAACAAACTGCAGTTGTTGTTTTTATTTAGATCGGTTTTTATTTTTTTTATTTTTTTGGTTTAGTTATTTATCGAACGCCCGTTCGTTCGTTCGTTCATTTTAACGAACGGTTTTCACCATTTAGCCGCAGACAGCGAACGTTCATTCGTTAGCCTGTTCATCAATATTTTTCTCAGATTTTTCGCGATTATTTTTTATCGCGATTTTTGATCCAATTTTCGTTTTAGTTTATCTTTTTTCTCATTTATCGGAATCAGGTGATTCAAGCGCCTAGAGTTTCATCTCGAAGCCCTCTTTCTATTTAATCAACTGAAACCAGTTTGTGCTACTGTAAAATTTGACTTTAGTCCAGATTAGTAATCGAAGCTTGTTTCTTTCGTAGTTTGAGTTTTGTTGCTTCGTTCGATTTGATTCTTTTTGCAAACCGGAGTTCTTAAGTTGAACTTTCTGTTTAGATCTTCTTATTTGAGTTTTAGCCGTGCATCTTTTCTTGATTGCTTATTGTATGCTTGTTTGTTTGTTTGCGATAGAGTACCCGGAGTGCGAAGCGTGCTACTACGTGTCTCTAGGTTTCACGGATCATCAACAAGGCAAGTAACACTTTGATCATACCTCTTTACTACCTAGTTTTATTGCATTAGATCAATCCTCAAACAATTGCATGGTTAGGATCTGATTTAAATTGTGGGTTTGGGAAGTAGATGAGGTAGTACCTATTCACCTGTTTATTATCAAACCTTTGGGAGTTACTTCTACGTTGCTTATTTTGCTATGCTATGCTCGTATACGTGGTTTGGATTTGAGTGTATTCATGACAGATGTGAGTATTGTTAATTTATGGTTAACTTAAGGTGGCAACTTTATTACACATCTGGGTGGATTGAGGCACCTGGGGAACCCAGTGTTGCCTGTATTTTTGGAAATCCCGGGGTACCGTGTGATTCTCCTATGGACTGCCACCCAGGCTCAAAGGGATCATAAGATTATTAATGCTAGAAACTTCCATGTGCAGCCACATGCCATTATGGGCTCTGGCATAGTTGAGTAAGTTGTGGGAAACCTTTCCATGATGGGCTAGCAGATGTAGGGGATTGTAGGTGTACATGCCTATCTATCGGTTAAGGGAACCTCTTTGGTAAGACTGTCTCTCGGTCATCCGTTTCTCAAACATTATGTAGTGCGAGAAATCCAACGGAGGAGATCGAGTCTTGTGGGGAAAAGTGCACAAACCTCTGCAGAGTGTACAAACTAATCATGGTTAGCCATGTCCCCGGTTATGGAAATCTTGAGTATCTAGTTCTTGGATTATCATGTGGATCTCATCACTCTTATATAATTTGATTAGGTTTGATGATGATGCTTAATTAGGATTGAGTTGGGTGAACCTTCTCAATGTTTAACAACCACCATGATAGTTAAATAAAATTTATTCCTTTGTTGTAGGGGAAAATTGGCTTTCCGCAAAACATATTAACCATACAGCCTCCACCAGCCAAATATGCATGTAGTGATAGCCTTATTCTGTTCATTACTCTCTTGTGTTACATTGCCAGCATATTCCATGTGCTGACCAGTTTCGGGCTGCAACGTATCATGTTGCAGACTTTTCAGACAATGAGTAAGGAGCTATAGGTCGTTGTCTTTCAATCAGTGATGCCGTTGGAGTTGATGGACTCACTTTATCTTCCAAGCCTTTCGCTGTTATCGTATTAGATGGCCTTAAGCCATATTTATTGTAATAGGTTCTCTTTTGAGACTTCCGATGTGATAAGTGTGTGATTGCTACTCTGTTATAAATCCTCAAGTATTGTGTGTGTCAGCATTACCAATCTAGGGATGACACTGATGCACAGAGATCAGACTGTTTGAGGTTGGGTCGCTACACCTTTCTAGAGAAGGAGTTTCTCTCTAAAGAAGTGGGTGGGAGGAAAGTATAACTTGATGAGGTAATTGTACCTTCTCCCGAATTGGAAAGTAGTTCATCATAGAAATCAGTTCTAGTGATTCCTACACCAATTAGTGAGGAAGCTAATGATGATGATCATGAAACTTCTGATCAAGTTACTACCGAACCTCGTAGGTCAACCAGAGTAAGATTTGCACCAGAGTGGTATGATAATCCTGTTCTGGAGGTCATGTTACTTGACCATGACGAACCTACGAACTATGAGGAAGCAATGATGAGCTCAGATTCCACGAAATGGCTTGAGGCCATGAAATCTGAGATGGGATCCATGTATGAGAACAAAGTATGGACTTTGATTGACTTGCCCGATGATCGGCAAGCCATTGAGATTAAATGGATCTTCAAGAGGAAGACGGACGCTGATAGTAGTGTTTTTTTTACCATGAAGACTGCAGGGCTTGCACCCCACAACATCGCTGATAGTAGTGTTGCTATCTACAAAGCTCGAATTGTCGAAAAAAGTTTTCGACAAGTTCAAGGTGTTGACTACGATAATATTTTCTCACTCGTAGTGATGCTTAAGTCTGTCCGAATCATGTTAGCAATTGCCACATTTTATGAAATCTGGAAAATGGATGTCAAAACTACATTCCTTAATGGATTTCTTAAAGAAGAGTTGTATATGATGCAACACGAAGGTTTTGACAATCCTAAAGGTGCAAACAAAGTGTGCAAGCTCCAGTGATCCATCTATGGACTGGTGCAAGCATCTCGGAGTTGGAATATATGCTTTGATAAGGTGATCAAAGCATATGGTTTTATACAGACTTTTGGTGAATCCTGTATTTACAAGTAAGTGAGTGGGAGCACTACAACCTTTCTGATAAATATATGTGAATGACATATTGTTGATCAGAAATGATGTAGAATTTTCTGGAAAGCATAAAGGAGTGTTTGAAAGGAGTTTTTCAAAGAAAGACCTTGGTGTAGCTGCTTACATATTGAGCATCAAGATCTATAGATATAGATCAAGACGCTTGATAAGTTTTTTCAATGAGTACATACCTTGGCAAGTTATTGAACTAGTTTAAAATGGAACAGTCAAAGAAGGAGTTCTTGCCTGTGTTGCAAGGTGTGAAGTTGAGTAAAGACTCAAAACCTGACCACGGCAGAAAATAGAAAGAGAATGAAAAGTCATTCCCTATGCCTAAGTCATAGGTCCTATAAAGTATGCTATGTTATGTACCAGACCTACCGTGTACCTCACCATGAGTTTGGCAAGAGGGTACAATAGTGATCCAGGAGTGGATCACTGTACATCGGTTAAAATTATCCTTAGTGGATTAAGGACATGTTTCTCGGTTATGGAGGTGACAAAAAGTTCATCATAAAGGGTTACGTCGATGCAAGCTCTGACACTGATCTGGATGACTCTAAGTCTCAATCTGGATACATATTGAAAGTGGGAGCAATTAGCTAGAGTAGCTCCGTGCAGAGCATTGTAGACATACAAAAATTGCAAAATACATATGGCTCTGAATGTGACAGACCCATTGGCTAAGCTTCTCTCACAAGAAAAACATGATCACACCTTAGTACTCTTTGGGTGTTAATCACATAGAGATGTGAACTAGATTGTTGACTCTAGTAAAACCCTTTGGGTATTAGTCACATGGTGATAACCCACAAGTATAGGGGATCACAACAGCTTTCGAGGGTAGAGTATTCAACCCAAATTTATTGATTCGACACAAGGGGAGCCAAAGAATATTCTCAAGTATTAGCAGCCGAGTTGTCAATTCAACCACACCTAGAAACTTAGTATCTGCAGCAAAGTGTTTAGTAGCAAAGTAATATGATAGTGATGGTAACAGTAACAAAAGAGTAATGAAAGCAAAGTAATGTTTTTGGTATTTTGTAGTGATTGTAACAATAGCAACGGGAAAGTAAATAAGCGTAAACCAGTATATGGAAAGCTCGTAGGCATTGGATCAATGATGAAATTATGCCGGATGCAGTTCATCATGTAACAATCATAACATAGGGTGACACATAACTAGCTCCAATTCGTCAATGTAATGTAGGCATGTATTCCGAATATAGTCATACATGCTTATGGAAAAGAACTTGCATGACATCTTTTGTCCTACCCTCCCGTGGCAGCGGGGTCCTAATGGAAACTAAGGGATATTAAGGCCTCCTTTTAATAGAGAACCGGAACAAAGCATTATCACATAGTGAATACATGAACTCCTCAAACTACAATCATCACCGATAAGTGTCCCGATTATTGTCACTTCGGGGTTAACGGATCATAACACATAATAGGTGACTATAGACTTGCAAGATAGGATCAAGAACACTCATATATTGATGAAAACATAATAGGTTCAGATCTGAAATCATGACACTCGGGCCCTAGTGACAAGCATTAAGCATAGCAAAGTCATAGCAACATCAATCTCAGAACATAGTGGATACTAGGGATCAAACCCTAACAAAACTAACTCGATTACATGGTGAATCTCATCCAACCCATCACCGTCCAGCAAGCCTACGATGGAATTACTCACGCACGGCGGTGAGCATCATGAAATTGGTGATGGAGGATGGTTGATGATGACGACGGCGATGGATCCCCCTCTCCGGAGCCCCGAACGGACTCCAGATCAGCCCTCCCGAGAGGTTTTAGGGCTTGGCGGCGGCTCCGTATTGTGAAACGCGATGATTTCTTCTCTCCTATTTTTTTCTCCCCGAAAGCAGTTATATAGAGTTGGAGTTGGAGTCGGGGGGTCTCCAGGGGGGCCACGAGGTAGGGGGCGCGCCCTAGGCGGGGCGCCCCCCACCCTCGTGAGAAGGGTGTGGCCCCCTTGGTCTTCATCTTTGGCAAGGATTTTTTATTATTTATTGTAAGATATTCCGTGGAGTTTCAGGTCATTCCGAGAACTTTTGTTTTCTGCACATAAAACAACATCATGGCAATTCTGCTGAAAACAGCGTCAGACCGGGTTAGTTCCATTCAAGTCATACAAGTTACAGTCCAAAACAAGGGCAAAAGTGTTTGGAAAAGTAGATACGACGGACACGTATCAACTCCCCCAAGCTTAAACCCTTGCTTGTCCTCAAGCAATTCACTTGACAAACTGAAAGAAATGAAGAAAAACTTCTACAAACTCTGTTTGCTCTTGTTGTTGTAAATATGTCAAGCTAGCATTCAATTTTTTAGCAAAGATTATAACTAACCACATTTGCAATAACGCATAGGTCTCAACTTTACTCATATCAATAGCATAATTAACTAGCAAGCCATAATAATAAATCTCGGATGACAACACTTTCTCAAAACAATCATAATATGATATAACAAGATGGTATCTCGCTAGCCCTTTTTGAGACCACAAAACATAAATGCAGAGCACCTTTAAAGATCAAGGACTGACTGGACATTGTAATTCATGGTAAAAGAGATCCAATCATAGTCACACCCAATATAAATTAACAGTAATGAATGCAAATGACAGCTGCGCTCTCCAGCTAGTGCTTTTTAATAAGAGGGTGATGACTCAACATAAAAGTAAATAGATAGGCCCTTCGCAGAGGGAAGCAGGGATTTGTAGAGGTGCCAGAGCTTGGTTTTGAAATAGAGGTGAATAACATTGTGAGCGGTATACTTTCATTGTCAACATAACAACCAAGAGATGGCGATATCTTCCATGCTACACACATTATAGGCGGTTCCCAAACAGAATGGTAAAGTTTATACTCCCCCTCCACCAACAAACATCAATCCATGGCTTGGTCGAAACAACGAGTGCCTCCAACATACATCAGGTCCCAGGGGGAGTTTTGGTTGCAATTATTTTGATTTAGTTTGCATAAAGCATGTGACTGGGCATCCCGGTTTCCAGCCCTTTATCTCGTGAGTGAGGAGCGGAGTCCACTCCTCTAGAGAATAACCCGCCTAACATGGAAGATACATACATCCCTAGTTGATACATGAGCTATTCGAGCATACAAAACAAGATGATTATTTGAAGGTTTAGAGTTTGGCACATACAAATTTACTTGGAACGGCAGGTAGATACCGCATATAGGAAGGTATAGTGGACTCATCTGGAATAACTTTGGGGTTTAAGGGATTGGATGCACAAGCAATATTCCCGCTTAGTACAGGTGAATGCTAGCAAAAGACTGGGAAGCGACCAAGTAGAGAGCGACAACAGCCATGTACATGCATTAAAATTAATAAACATTGGATGCAAGCATGAGTAGGATATAATCCACCATGAACATAAATATCATGAAGGCTATGTTGATTTGTTTCAACTACATGCGTGAACATGTGCCAAGCCAAGTCACTTAAATCATTCAGAGGAGGATACCACCCTATCATACCACATCATAACCATTTTAATAGCATGTTGGCATGCAAGGTAAACCATTATAACTCATAGCTAATCAAGCATGGCACAAGCAACTATGATCTCTAATTGTCATTGCAAACATGTTTATTCATAACAAGCTGAATCAAGAACGATGAACTCATCATATTTACAAAAACAAAAGAGGTCGAGTTCATACCAGCTTTTCTCATCTCAGTCAGTCCATCATATATCATCATAATTGCCTTTCATTTGCACGACCGAACGATGTGAATAATAATAAGAGTGCACGTGCATTGGACTAAGCTGGAATCTGCGAGCATTCAATAAACAGGAGAAGACAAGGCAATATGGACTCTTTTGTCAGATAAACAATAATGCATATAAGAGCCATTTCAACAATTTAATTATGGTCTTCTCCTACTGACCCCCAAAGAAAAGAAAAGAAATAAAACTATTTACACGGGAAAGCTCCCAAAAAGCAAAAGAAGAATAGGAAATATTTTTGGGTTTTCATTTTAATTACTACTACAAGCATGGAAAGTAAATTAATTAAAAGCTACAACTAATTTTTTTTGTTTTTTTCTTAAGGTTTATTAAACACATAAGAAGAAAGCATAAAAGGAAATATAACTAGCATGGATGATACAATGAAAAAGTATGAGCACCAACATTTAGCAATGAGTGTGTGTGAACATAAATGTAATGTCGGTGAGAAATACGTACTCCCCCAAGCTTAGGCTTTTGGCCTTTGTTGGTCTATGGCCACGGCTGGCCTGGCTGATATCCATAATAATAGTTGTTGGGGTCGTACTGTGATGCAGCAGCTATCGCCTCTTGAGCTGCAGTGTGGCGACGAGCGGCCTCTGCTCTCCTCTCGTACTCATCTGCCTCCTCTCTGGTAACAGTATATCATCCTCTTGCCTGATAATCAAAGAAAGCAGGAGTAGGGAGAGTAATATGGACAGCACGGCGTCTGTCAAAGATTAGTCGGTACTGGAGTGGTGATTCGTTCCTCTCGAAAAAATGGTGGGAAACCATAGAATCAAAATCTAAATAAGCAGGAGGCAACTCCATGTCTCCTTCACGAACGTCTATCTCAAGAAATTTAGCTAAGCGGGTTGCATAAGTTCCTCCAAAGAAATCTCCATTATGTCTATTATGATGCAACCTATGAGCTACAATGGCTCCCATATGATAAGATTGGTCTCCTGACATAGCACTCCGGAGAATGCTAAGGTTAGGGACACACATGTGACATGCTTCACCCTTAGCATTTATGCACCTACCTATGAAGAGAGCAAAATAATGTATAGCAGGAAAGTGAATGCTCCCTATGGTAGCTTGCGTTATATCTCTAGATTCCCCTACAGTTAAACTAGCAAGAAAGTTTCTAAATTTAGATTTAGGGGGATCCCTAACACTACCCCATTGTGGAAGTTTGCAAGCAAACATGAAATCCTCTAAGTCCATGGTATAAGATTTGTCATAAAGATCAAACATGACTGAAGGAGAATTACGCGAAGATGAATACTCAAACCTCCTCACAAAAGAGCTCGTGAGCTCATGATACTGGGGCATTTGTCTTCTCAAAGTCCTCAAGATCGGCATTACGCAAATATGTGTTAAATTCTTCTTTAATTCCCGCTCGATCCATAAAATTTTCAGAAGGCCACTCACAAGGACACACTGGAGTGTCTCTTGGTGGCTCTTCGTCAGCATCACGCATTGCAAGCCTGGGTCCTTGCTTCTTTGAAGAACCACCTTGGAACATTTTCCTAAGCATATTTCTTCCTCTGAAAAATTCTGAATTTTTTTTAGTAACTTTAAAAATAAAAATAAACCAAACTCAATAATATTGATAGCAACTACTACTACAAGTGCCTAGAGCCTATATCATGCATCAAAACTACTTTTGACCATATAAATTTGACATGCAAGCTCAAGAACAGGGTCACCTAAGCAGCAAAAATTTGCAATGAATAAAGCACTAGAACAAAAACTAATTGGACCAATGGAGGAGTCACATACCAAGGAACAATCTCCCCAAGCAGTTTTGTGAGAGGTGCTTTGAGCAAGGAGATCGAAAATGGCAGCAAAACGAGCTTGGACTCGGGTTTGAGTTGGTTTTTCGTGTTTGGGGGATGAAGATGAAGTGTGTGGCTGAAAGAATAAGTGGAGGAGGGCCACCTTGGGCCCACGAGGCAGGGGGCACGCCCTAGGGGGGTGGGCGCGCCCTCCACCCTCGTGGCAAGGTGGTTGGCCCCCCTGGTGTGTTCTTTGTTCCATAAATCCTCAAATATTCTATAAAAAATCATATTTAATTTTCAGGGCATTTGGAGAACTTTTATTTTCGAGGTATTTTTATATTGCATGGATAATCAGATAACAGACAGAAAATTATTTATTTTTACTTTATTTAATATAAATAACAGAAAGTAAAGAGAGGGTACGGAAGGTTGTGCTTCTAGTTTCATCCATCTCATGCTCGTCAAAAGGAATCCACTAACAAGGTTGATCAAGTCTTGTTAACAAACTCATTCCGATTAACATGAAACCGGAGAAATTTCGAATAACACTAGGTTACCTCAATGGGGATATGCACATCCCCAATAATAAGTATATCATATTTCTTCTTGACAGTAGGAAGAGGAAATTCAAAACCTCCAAATATAATCGATGGAATTTTTCCGATAGAATTGATACTATGAACTTGAGGTTGTTTCCTCGGAAAGTGTACCGTATGCTCATTACCATTAACATGAAAAGTGACATTGCCTTTGTTGCAATCAATAACAGCCCCTGCAGTATTAAGAAAAGGTCTTCCAAGAATAATAGACATACTATCGTCCTCGGGAATATCAAGAATAACAAAGTCCGTTAAAATAGTAACGTTTGCAACTACAACTGGCACATCCTCACAAATACCGACAGGTATAGCAATTGATTTATCAGCCATTTGCAAAGATATTTCAGTAGGTGTCAACTTATTCAAGTCAAGTCTATGATATAAAGAGAGAGGCATAACACTAACACCGGCTCCAAGATCACATAAAGCAGTTTTAACATAGTTTCTTTTAATGGAGCATGGTATAGTAGGTACTCCTGGATCTCCAAGTTTCTTTGGTATTCCACCCTTAAAAGTATAATTAGCAAGCATGGTGAAAATTTCAGCTTCCGGTATCTTTCTTTTATTTGTAACAATATCTTTCATGTACTTAGCATAAGGATTCATTTTGAGCATATCAGTCAATCGTATACGCAAAAAGATAGGTCTAATCATTTCAGCAAAGCGCTCAAAATCCTCATCATCCTTTTTCTTGGATGGTTTGGGAGGAAAAGGCATGGGTTTCTGAACCCAAGGTTCTCTTTCTTTACCATGTTTCCTAGCAACAAAGTCTTTCTTATCATAATGTTGATTCTTTGATTGTGGGTTATCAAGATCAACAACAGGTTCAATTTCTACATCATTATCATTACTAGGTTGAGCATCATTATGAACATCATCATTAACATTTTCATTAGGTTAATGTTCATTACCAGATTGTGTTTTAGCATCAGACATAGAGATATCATTTGGATTATCTGGTGGTTCAGCAATAGGTTCACTAGAAGTTTGCACAGTTCTATCATTTTTCTTTTTTGTTCTTTTTAGAAGAACTAGGTGCATCAATTTTATTTCTCCGAGAATCTTGGTCAATTCTCTTAGGGTGGCCTTCAGGATACAAAGGTTCCTGAGTCATTCTACCAGTTATAGTAGCCACTTTAACAACATAATCATTTTTATTACTATTCATCTCACTGAGCAATTCTTTTTGAGCTTTAAGTACTTGTTCTACTTGAGTGGTAACCATAGAAGCATGTTTGCTAACAAGTTTAAATTCACCTCTAATATTAGCCATATAATCACCCAAGTATTTAATCATATCAGCATCTTGTTTTAATTGTCTACCAAAATAAGCATTGAAGTCTTCTTGCTTAAACATAAAATTATCAAACTCATCCAAGCATTGACTAGCAATTTTAGTAGGAGGGATTTCAGATTTATCATATCTATAGAGAGAATTTACCTTTACTACCTGTGTCGGGTTATCGAGGTCTGGAGGCTCTTCAATAAATAAAGGATTAAGATCATATGTTTCTTCAACAGACGGTAAATTAAGACCATGTATTTCTTCAGTAGGAGGTAAATTCTTAACATCTTTAGCTTTAATACCTTTTTCTTTCATAGATTTCTTTGCCTCTTGCATATCTTCGGGACTGAGAAATAGAATACCTCTCTTCTTCGGAGTTGGTTTAAGAATAGGATCATTAATTGGCTCAGGAGGTGGCTCAGGAGGTGCCCAATTATTTTCATTTGTCAACATATTATTCAATAAGATTTCAGCTTCATCCGGTGTTCTTTCCCTGAAAAGAGAACCAGCATAGCTATCCAGGTAATCTCTGGAAGCATCAGTTAGTCCATTATAAAAGATTCAAGTATTTCATTTTTCTTAAGAGGATGATCAGGCAAAGCATTAAGTAACTTGAGAAGCCTCCCCCAAGCTTGTGGGAGACTCTCTTCTTTAATTTGCACAAAGTTGTATGTTTCCTTTAAAGCAGCTTGTTTCTTATGAGCAGGGAAATATTTAGCAGAGAAGTAATAGATCATATCCTGGGGACTACGCACACAACCAGGATCAAGAGAATTAAACCATATCTTAGCATCACCCTTTAATGAGAACGGAAATATTTTAAGGATATAAAAGTAGCGAGATCTCTCATTGTCAGTGAACAGGGAGGCTATATCATTTAATTTAGTAAGATGTGCTACAACAGTTTCAGATTCATAGCCATGAAAAGGATCAGATTCAACCAAAGTAATTATATCAGGATCAACAGAAAATTCATAATCCTTATCAGCAACACAGATAGGTGAAGTAGCAAAAGTAGGGTCAGGTCTCATCCTAGCATTTAGAGATTGCTTATTCCATTTAGCTAATAACCTTTTGAGTTCATATCTATCTTTGCAAGCTAAAATAGCTAAAGAAGCATCTTGATCAAATGATTAACCCTCAGGAATAACAAGTGATTCTTCATCATCACTTTCATCTTCATAATTAGATTCAATATTTTCAATCTCTCTAGCCCTAGCAAGTCGTTCCTCGAGAAAATCACTAAGTGGCATAGTAGTATCAGGCATAGAGGTACTTTCATCATAAGTATCATGTATAGCAGAAGTAGCATCATCAATAACATGTGACATATCAGAACAAATAGCAAAATCAGGTTTAGGTGTCGCAAGCTTACTCATAACAGAAGGTGAATCAAGTGCAGAGCTAGATGGCAGTTCCTTACCTCCCCTCATAGTTGAGGGATAGATCTTGGTTTTTGGATCTCTCAAGTTCTTCATAGTGTCCAGCAGATATAAATCCCAAGTGACTCAAAGAATAGAGCTATGCTCCCCGGCAACAGCGCCAGAAATTAGTCTTGATAACCCACAAGTATAGGGGATCGCAATAACTTTCGAAGGTAGAGTATTCAACCCAAATGCATTGATTCGACACAAGGGGAGCCAAAGAATATTCTCAAGTATTAGAAGCTGAGTTGTCAATTCAACCACACCTGGAAACTTAGTATCTGCAACAAAGTGTTTAGTAGCAAAGTAATATGATAGTGATGGTAACGGTAACAAAAGAGTAATGAAAGCAAAGAGTAATGAAAGCAAAGTAATGTTTTTGGTATTTTGTAGTGATTGTAACAATAGCAACGGGAAAGTAAATAAGCGTAAACCAGTATATGGAAAGCTCTAGGCATTGGATCAATGATGAATAATTATGCCGGATGCGGTTCATCATGTAACAGTCATAACATAGGGTGACACAGAACTAGCTCCAATTCTTCAATGTAATGTAGGCATGTATTCCGAATATAGTCATACGTGCTTATGGAAAAGAACTTGCATGACATCTTTTGTCCTACCCTCCCATGGCAGCGGGGTCCCAATGGAAACCAAGAGATATTAAGGCCTCCTTTTAATAGAGAACCGGAACAAAGCATTAGCACATAGTGAATACATGAACTCCTCAAACTACGGTCATCACCGGTAAGTATCCCGATTATTGTCACTTCAGGGTTAACGGATCATAACACATAATAGGTGACTATAGACTTGCAAGATAGGATCAAGAACACTCATATATTGATGAAAACATAATAGGTTCAGATATGAAATCATGGCACTCGGGCCCTAGTGACAAGCATTAAGCATAGCAAAGTCATAGCAACATCAATCTCAGAACATAGTGGATACTAGGGATAAAACCCTAACAAAACTAACTCGATTACATGGTGAATCTCATCCAACCCATCACCGTCCAGCAAGCCTACGATGGAATTACTCACGCACGGTGGTGAGCATCATGAAATTGGTGATGGAGGATGGTTGATGATGACGACGGCGACGAATCCCCCTCTCCGGAGCCCCGAACAGACTCCAGATCAGCCCTCCCGGGAGGTTTTAGGGCTTGGGGGCGGCTCCATATCGTGAAACGCGGTGATTTCTTCTCTCCTATTTTTTTCTCCCCGAAAGCAGTTATATAGAGTTGGAGTTGGAGTCGGGGGGTCTCCCGGGGGCCCACGAGGTAGGGGCGCGCCCTAGGGGGGCGGGGCGCCCCCCACCCTAGTGAGAAGGGTGTGGGCCCCCTGGTCTACATCTTTGGCGAGGATTTTATTATTATTTATTGTAAGATATTCCGTGGAGTTTCAGGTCATTCCGAGAACTTTTGTTTTCTGCACATAAAACAACATCATGGCAATTATGCTGAAAACAGCGTCAGTCCGGGTTAGTTCCATTCAAATCATACAAGTTAGAGTCCAAAACAAGGGCAAAAGTGTTTCAAAAAGTAAATATGACGGAGACGTATCACATGGCGATGTGAACTAACCACATAAAGATGTGAACTATTGGTATTAAATTACATGACGATTTGAACTAGATTATTGACACTAGTGCAAGTGGGAGACTGAAGGAAATATGCCCTGGAGGCAATAATAAAGTTTTTATTTATATTTCCTTATATCATGATAATTTTTTATTATTCATGCTAGAATTGTATTAACCGGAAACTTAGTACATGTGTGAATACATAGACAAACAGAGTGTCCCTAGTATGCCTCTACTAGACTAGCTCGTTAATCAAAGATGGTTAAGTATCCTGACCATAGACATGTGTTGTTATTTGATCAACGGGATCACATCATTAGAGAATGATGTGATGACAAGACCCATCTGTTAGCTTAGCATAATGATCGTTTACTTTTATTGCTATTGCTTTCATCATGACTTATACATGTTCCTCTGACTATGAGATTATGCAACTCCCGAATACAAGAGGAACACCTTGTGTGCTATCAAATGTCACAACGTAACCGGGTGATTATAAAGATGCTCTACAGGTGTCTCCGATGGTGTTTGTTGAGTTGGCATAGATCGAGATTAGGATTTGTCACTCAGTGTATCGGAGAGGTATCTCTGGGCCCTCTCGATAATGCTCATCACTATAAGCCTTGCAAGCAATGTGACTAATGAGTTAGTTGCGGGATGATGCATTACGGAACGAGTAAAGAGACTTGTCGGTTGTTACCTCTTGAGCATGCGTTGGTTTTCCCTTGAAGAGGAAAGGGTGATGCAGCAAAGCATCGTAAGTATTTCCCTCAGTTTTTGAGAACCAAGGTATCAATCCAGTAGGAGACCACACGCGAGTGACCTCGTACCTACACAAACAAATAAGAACTTCGCAACCAACGCGATAAAGGGGTTGTCAATCTCTTCACGGCCACTTGCAAGAGTGAGATCTGATAGAGATAATGATAATAAGATAAATATTTTTGGTATTTTTGTGATATAGATTGAAATTAAAGATTGCAAAATAAAATAGATTGGAAACTTGTATGATAGAAAATAGACCCGGGGGCCATAGGTTTCACTAGTGGCTTCTCTCAAGATAGCATAAGTATTAGGGTGGGTGAACAAATTACTGTCGAGCATATTGAGCATAGTTATGAGAATATCTAGGTATGATCATGTATATAGGCATCACGTCAGTGACAAGTAGACCGACTCCTGCCTGCATCTACTACTATTACTCCACACATCGATCGCTATCCAGCATGCATCTAGAGTATTAAGTTCATAAGAACAGAGTGACGCTTTAAGGAAGATGACACGATGTAGAGGGATAAACTCATGCAATATGATATAAACCCCATCCTTTTATCCTCAATGGCAACAATACAATACGTGTCGTTTCCCTTTCTGTCACTAGGATCGAGCACTGCAAGATTGCACCCAAAGCTAAGCACTTCTCCCATTGCAAGAAAGATCAATCTAGTAGGCCAGACCAATCTGATAATTCGAAGAGACTTGCAAATATAACCAATCATACATAAAAGAATTCAGAGAAGATTCAAATATTGTTCATAGATAATCTTGATCATAAACCCACAATTCATCGGATCTCGACAAACACACCACAAAAGAAGATTATATCGAATAGATCTCCAAGAAGATCAAGGAGAACTTTGTATTGAGATCCAAAGAGAGAGAAGAAGCCATCTAGCTAATAACTATGGACCCGAAGGTCTGAGGTAAACTACTCACACATCATCGGAGGGGCCATGGAGTTGATGTAGAGGCCCTCCGTGATCAATGCCCCCTCCGGCGGAGCTCCGGAAAAGGCCCCAAGATGGGATCTCTTGGGTACAGAAGGTTGCTGCAGTGGAAATAGGGTTTCGTGGTGCTCGTGGATGTTTTCGGGGTATGTGAACATATATAGGAGGAAGAAGTAGGTCGGTTAAGCCACGAGGGGCCCACGAGGGGGGAGGGCGTGCCCAGGGAGTAGGCGCGCCCCCTGCCTCGTGGACACCTCGTTCGTTTCTTGACGTCCACTCCAAGTCCTCTAGATCACGTTTGTTCCAAAAATCACGCTCCCAAAGGTTTCATTCCGTTTGGACTCCGTTTGATATTCCTTTTCTACGAAACACTCAAATAGGCAAAAAAACGGCAATTTGCACTGGGCCTTGTGTTGATAGGTTAGTCCCAAAAATAATATAGAAGTGTAAAATAAAGCCCATTAACATCCAAAACAGATAATATAATAGCATGGAACAATCAAAAATTATAGATACGTTGGAGACGTATCAGCATCCCAAGCTTAATTCATGCTCGTTCTCGAGTAGCTAAATGATAAAAACAAAATTTGTGATGTGGAATGCTTTCTAGAATATTCTTCAATGTATTTTTCTCTATTGTGGCATGAATGTTCAGATCCGAAAGATTCAAGATAAAAGTTTATTGTTGACATAAAAATAGTAATACTCCAAGTATGCTAATGAAGCAATTATGTCTTATCAAAATACCATAGCCAAAGAAAACTTATCCCTACAAAGTCATATAGTTTGGCCATGCTTCATTTTCGTCACACAAAATGCTCTCATCATGCACAACCCCGATGAAAAGCCAAGCAATTGTTTCATACTTTGCCTTTTCAAACTCTTTCAACTTTTATGCAATATATGAGCGCGAGCCATGGACATAGAACTATGGGTGGAATAGAATATGATGATTGAGGTTGTGTGAGAAGACAAAAAGGGAGAAAGTCTCACCTTGACTCGGCTAATCAATGGGCTATGGAGATGCCCACCAATTGATGTCAATGCAAGGAGTAGGGATTGCCATGCAACGGATGCACTAGAGCTATAAATATATGAAAGCTCATCAAAGAAACTAAGTGGGTGTGCATCCAACTCGCTTGCTCACGAAGACCCAGGGCATTTGAGGAAGCCCATCATTGGAATATACAGGCCAAGTTCTATAATGAAAAATTCCCACTAGTATACGAAAGTGACAAAATAAGAGACTTTCTATCATGAAGATCATGGTGCTACTTTGAAGCAAAAGTGTGGAAAAAGGATAGTGACATTGTCCCTTCTCTCTTTTTCTCTCATTGTGACGCCCCCGATTCGACCGTACACTAATCATACACGCAAATGTGTACGATCAAGATCAGGGACTCACGGGAAGATATCACAACACAACTCTACAAATAAAATAAGTCATGCAAGCATCATATTACAAGCCAGGGGCCTCGAAGGCTCGAATACAAGAGCTCGATCATAGACGAGTCAGCGGAAGCAACAATATCCGAGTACAGACATAAGTTAAACAAGTTTGCCTTAAGAAGGCTAGCACAAACTGGGATACAGATCGAAAGAGGCGCAGGCCTCCTGCCTGGGATCCTCCTAAACTACTCCTGGTCGTCGTCAGTGGACTGCACGTAGTAGTAGGCACCTCCCGAGTAGTAGTAGTTGTCATCGACAGTGGCGTCTGGCTCCTGGGCTCCAACGTCTGGTCGCAGCAATCGGGTATAGAAAGGGGAAAAGAGGAAGCAAAGCAACCGTGAGTACTCATCCAAAGTACTCGCAAGCAAGGAGCTACACTACATATGTATGCATTGGTATCAAATGGAAAAGGGGTATCATATGTGGACTGAACTGCAGAATGCCGGAATAAGAGGGGGATAGCTAGTCCTATTGAAGACTACGCTTCTGGCTACCTCCATCTTGCAGCATGAAGAAGAAAGTAGATGGTAAGTCCACCAAGTAGCATCGCGTAGCATAATCCTACCCGATGATCCTCTCCTCGTCGCCCTGTTAGAGAGCGACCACCGGGTTGTATCTGGCACTTGGAAGGGTGTGTTTTATTAAGTATCCGGTTCTAGTTGTCATAAGGTCAAGGTACAAATCCAAGTCGTGCTGTTACCGAAGATCACGGCCATTCGAATAGATTTACTTCCCTGTAGGGGTGCACCACATAACCCAACAGGCTCGATCCCATTTGGTCGGACACACTTTCCTGGGTCATGCCCGGCCTCGAAAGATCAACACGTCACAGCCCTACCTAGGCACAACAAAGTGGTCAGCATGCTGGTCTAAATCCTATGGCGCAGGGGTCTGGGCCCATCGCCCTTTGCACACCTGCACGTTGCGAACGCGGCCGGAGAGCAGACCTAGCAACCTCCATTACAAAGGAAGTTGTGTTACGCGGTCCAACCCGGCGCGCGCCGCTTAGTCGCTGACGTCACAAAGGCTTCGGCTGATACCACGACGTCGAGTGCCCATAACTGTCCCCGCATAGATGGTTAGTGCGTATAAGCCAGTGGCCAGACTCGGATCAAATACCAAGATCTCGTTAAGCGTGTTTAAGTATCCGCGAACGCCGACCAGGGCCAGGCCCACCTCTCTCCTAGGTGGTCTCAACCTGCCCTGTCGCTTCGCCTCAAAGTAACAATCGGGGGCCGTCGGGAACTCAGGCCCAGCACTACCTGGATGGAGCCACCTGCCCCTTCAGCCCCCATCTCCAAACAGTATCACCGGTAATGTACCGGTGTAAAGTATATAGTATATGCCCGTGATCACCTCCCGAAGTGATCACGGCCCAGTAGTGTAGCATGGCAGACAGACAAGAATGTAGGGCCACTGATGATAAACTAGCATCCTATACTAAGCATTGGGATTGCAGGTAAAGGTAACAACAGTAGTAGCAAGGACATGCTATGCATCAGGGTAGGATTAACGGAAAGTAGTAACATGCTACACTACTTTAATGCAAGCAGTAGAGAGAAGAGTAGACGATATCTGGTGATCAAGGGGGGGGGCTTGCCTGGTTGCTCTGGCAAGAGAGAGGGGTCGTCAACACCGTAGTCGAACTGGGGTTCGCCGGCAGTCTCGAGGTCTACCGGAAAGAAGTAACGGAGGGGGAACACAATAAATAACAAAACAATCAAAGCAACACAAGGCATAACATAGCAATACGCGGTGCTAGGTGTGCCCTAACGCAGTACTAGGTGATACCGGGAAAGGGGGGAAACATCCGGGAAAGGATTCCCGGTGTTTCGGGTTTTCGGACAGATGAACCGGAGGGGGAAAGTTGCGTGTTTGCTATGCTAGGGATGCGTGAAGGACAAACGGGCCGCGTGTCCGGATTCGTCTCATCGTTCTGAGCAACTTTCATGTACAAAGTTTTTCCATCCGAGCTACGATTTATTTTATATTAATTTTAAAAGGTTTAAATTATTTTTAGGATTTATTTAATTAATTAAATCAACATTATCCAGAATAGTGTTTGCTGACGTCAGCATGAAGTCAGCATGACATCAGCAGTTGACCTGTTCAACCTGACATGTGGGTCCCACTGTCATTGACTAATTAACTAACTAATTGTTTAGTTAGATTAATCAGCAGGTTAATTAGGTTTAATAGTTAGTTAACAGAATTAATTAAGTTAATTACTTCTTTAATTAATTAATTTTAATTATTAATTATCATCATTTTTATATATAATTCATTTCATTGTTTAACGTTCTAGGGGGGTGGGGCCCCCTTGTCATTGGCCTGGGGAGGCTAACGGGCGAACGGGCAGCGGCTACGGGCGCGGGTAGGGCGTGCGCCCACCTGCATGCCCGAGGCCACCAACAGGGGGGCGGCCACAGCGGCAGCCGGAGCAGTGTGGCAAGGGGGGCGACAGGGCGGGGTTCGGCCTCGGCGGGAAGCGGCTATGCGTGGAGGAGTCGGCGCGGCAACCGGCTACAGGGAGGGCGTAGAGCGACGGGCAGGGGTCGCGGTGGAGGCGACCACGGGGCGAGCTGGGCGCTGCAGCGGGGCGTGGCGCGACGGTGCGGAGGCGGAGCGGGTCAGGCGGCCCGGGCGAAAGCGGGGCGCAACGGCGTAGGCAAGCGACTGCAGCGGGTGGAGCTGGCGAGGCGCGCAGGTCGCGGGGCCGGGGCGCGCACGCTGGGCGTGGCCAGCGCGGGGTGACCGCGGTCCGTGCGCGGTCGGACAGTGAGCGGCGATGGGGAGAGACGTGGTGAGATGGGCAGAGGAGAAAGGAAGGGGCGGTGGCTCACTGGGCCCTGCAGGTGTGCGACAATGAGCTCGAGGCGGCGGTGGCGACGGTGACGATGAAGACGAGGAAGCAGCGGCCGGCGAGTGGCGAGGCGGAGACGAGGAGGACGACAGCGATGGCAGGGTGGCTCCGGGCGGCGAGCACGACGCGGACGAGGTGGCATGGGTCCCGGACGGCGTCCTGGATGGTGAGCGTCGGCGAAGGGGTTGGGGCGCCGTGCGGGAGCGAGGGGAGTGAGGGGGGGCTCGCCCCGATTGGATCGGGAGGGGAGCGGGTGTGGCGTCGTGGGGGGAGGAGTGGGAGTGGATAGGGTTTCCCTCGGTGGGTGGGGGCAGTAGGGCCATATAGGCCAGAGGCGCGGGGTGTGCCGACTGGCTGGCTCGAGGTCCAGCTGGGCTAGCTGGGCCGAGGTCCAGTTGGCCACGAGGCCCATTTTTTGTATTTTAGTTTTCTTTTCTTATATGTATTTTATTTCTTTTCTGTTTTATTTTGTTCCTCCTTTATTTTAGTTTTGTAAAGTACAAAAATGACCCCTAAATTAGTAATACCACTAAACCCACTACCATAAAGAGTTTAGTCCCTAAATAGAATAGTTTATCATATTATTAATTATAAAGGCATTTTATTATTTGTTTTGCTACTGTTTTATTCATTTCAGAGTATTTAAAGATTTTATAAAAGTGGGGTTTCTTCACCACAATTACCTTTGCATTATTTGGCACGACTCGAACATTTTTGTTTTAAAGTTCGAAAACTTTTGTTGTTTGTCTTTATTTTAAATTTGAATTTGCATCATTTTTGAACTAACACGAGATTAGCAACAGTAATCGAGGTGACGTGGCATCACTAGCAGAGGGTTACTGTAGTGTAACTATCCGGGTGTCACACTCATTCTCTTTTTTTGGGCCTTCTTTTTTCTTTTTCTTTTTTGGCCTCTTTTATTTTTTTATTTTTTGTCCGGAGTCTCATCCGACTTGTGGGGGAATCATACTCTCCATTATCCTTTCCTCACATGGGACAATGCTCTAATGATGATCATCACACTTTTATTTTCTTACAACTCAAGAATTACAACTCGATACTTCGAACAAAATATGACTCTATGTGAATGCCTCCGGCGGTGTATCAGGATTCCGATGAATCAAGAGTGACATGTATGAAAAATTAAACATGGTGGCCTTGCCACAAATACGATGTCAACTACATGATCATGCAAAGCAATATGACAATGATGATGCGTGTCATAATAAATGGAACGGTGGAAAGTTGAATGGCAATATATCTTGGAATGGCTATGGAAATGCCATAATAGGTAGGTATGGTGGTTGTTTTGAGGAAGATATAAGGAGGCTTATGTGTGATAGAGCGTATCACATCACGGGGTTTGGATGCACCAGCGAAGTTTGCACTAACTCTCAAGGTGAGAAAGGGCAATGCACGGTACCGAAGAGGCTAGCAATGATGGAAGGGTGAGAGTGCATATAATCCATGGAATCAACATTAGTCATAAAGAACTCGCGTACTTATTGCAAAAATCTACAAGTCATCAAAACCAAGCACTACGTGCATGCTCCTAGGGGGGTAGATTGGTAGGAAAAGACCATCGCTCGTCCCCGACCACCACTCATAAGGAAAGCAATCAAAGAACACCCCATGCTTCAAATTTGTCACATAATGTTTACCATACGTGCATGCTATGGGACTTGCCAACTTCAACACAAGTATTCATCAATTTCATAATTACTCAACTAGCACACCTCTAATATTACCACCTTTATATCTCAAAACAATCTATCAAGCATCCAACTTCTCTTAGCATTTAAAATTTATAATCAAAGTGAAGTACCATGCTGTTCTAAAGGACTCTCAAAATGATATAAGTGAAGCATGAGATATTATTTCTACAAAATAGAACCACCGTCGTGCTCTAAAATATATAAGCGAAGCACTAGAGCAAAAATTATCTAACTCAAAAGATATAAGTGAAGCACATAGAGTATTCTAATAAATTCCAATTCATATGTGTCTCTCCCAAAAGGTGTGTACATCAAGGATGATTGTGGTAAACTAAAAAGCAAAGACTCAAATCATACAAGATGCTCCAAGCAAAACACATATCATGTGGCGAATAAAAATATAGCTCCAAGTAAAGTTACCGATGGACGAAGACGAAAGAGGGGATACCTTCCGGGGCATCCACAATCTTAGGATTTTTGGTGTCCTTGGATTTTACCTTGGGGTGCCTTGGGCATCCCCAAGCTTAGGCTCTTTCCACTCCTTGTTCCATAATCCATCAAATCTTTACCCAAAACTTGAAAACTTCACAACACAAAACTTAAAAGAAAATCTTCATGAGCTCCGTTAGTAAAAGAAAACAAACCACCACTTCAAGGTACTGTAATGAACTCATTCTTTATTTATATTGGTGTTAAACCTACTGTATTCCAACTTTTCTATGGTTCATAAACTCTATTACTAGCCATAGATTCATCCAAATAAGCAAACAACACAAGAAAAACAGAATATGTCAAAAACAGAACAGTCTGTAGTAATCTGTAGGTTTCGAATACTTCTGGAACACCAAAAATTCTAGAATAAATTTCTGGACGTGAGGAATTTATCTATTAATCATCAGGAAAAAAATAATTAACTAAATATCACACTCCAGTAAAAATGGCAGCAATACTCGTGAGCGCTAAAGTTTCTGTTTTTTACAACAAGATCAAAAAGACTTTCCCCAAGTCTTCCCAACGGTTCTACTTGGAACAAACACTAATTAAACACAAAAAACACAACCAAAACAGAGGATAGATAAATTATTTATTACTAAACAGGAACAAAAGGCAAGTAATAAAAATAAAATTGGGTTGCCTCCCAACAAGCGCTATCGTTTAATGCCCCTAGCTAGGCATAAAAGCGAGGATAAATCTAGGTATTGCCATCTTTGGTAGGCAATCCATAAGTGGCTCTCATAATAGATTCATATGGTAATTTAATTTTATTTCTAGGGAAGTGTTCCATGCCTTTCCTTAATGGAAATTGGAATCTAATATTCCCTTCCTTCATATCAATGATTGCACCAATCGTTCTAAGGAAAGGTCTACCAAGAATAATAGGACATGAAGGATTGCAATGTATATCAAGAACAATGAAATATACGTGCACATAACTCCTATTTGCTACAATAAGAACATCATTAATTCTTCCCATAGGTTTCTTAATGGTGGAATCCGCAAGGTGCAGGTTTAAAGAACAATCATCAAATTCACAGAAACCTAGCAAATCACACAAAGTTTTTGGGATCGTGGAAACACTAGCACCCAAATCACACAAAGCATAGCATTCATGATCTTTAATTTTAATTTTAATTGTAGGTTCCCACTCATCATAAAGTTTTCTAGGGATAGAAACTTCCAACTCAAGTTTTTCTTCGTAAGATTGCATTAAAGCATCAACGATATGTTTAGTAAAAGCGTTATTTTGACTATAAGCATGTGGAGAATTTAGCACGGATTGCAACAAGGAAATACAATCTATCAAAGAGCAATTATCATAATTAAATTCCTTTAAATCCAAGATAGTGGGTTCGTTGCTATCTAAATCTTTAATCTCTTCAATCCCACTTTTACCAATTTTTGCATCAAGATCTAAAAACTCCGAATTTTTTGGATGCCTTCTAACTAAAGTTGACTCATCTCCAGTCCCATCATTATTAAGATTCATATTGCAAAACAAGGATTTAATAGGGGACACATCAATTACTTTTAGATCTTCATCCTTATTATCATAAAAACTTTCTGGTTTAGCGGCCATCTTATTAACTAAGGTGGCCTGCTTATCCGAAATTTCAGCAATTAATTCTTCAAAATGAGCAATCTGAGATTTCAAACCATAAAATTCCTTAGACATGTCATCAAGCTCTTTATTCATGTACTTCATAAAGCCTTTTTGTTCCTTGAGCTTGTTTCTAAAGAAATTATTATTCTCAAATTGTAAAGTCATAAAGCTTCTGACATTGCTTTCAATCTCTTCTAACCTTTTAAGGTGAAGATCACCAAATCTAGGCAGGGCCATAAGGGCAACAAGCAACAAGAGGCAAGCGAAAAAGAGGAGAACGGAAAAGAGGGTGAATAAAACGGCAAGGGTGAAGTGGGGGAGAGTAAAACGAGAGGCAAATGGAAAATAATGTAATGTGAAGGGTAAGAGTTGTGATGGGTACTTGGTATGTCTTGACTTGGCATAGATCTCCCCAGCAACAGCGCCAGAAATCCTTCTTGCTACCTCTTGAGCATGCGTTGGTTTTCCCTTGAAGAGGAAAGGGTGATGCAGCAAAACAGCGTAAGTATTTCCCTCAGTTTTTGAGAACCAAGGTATCAATCCAGTAGAAGACCATGCGTGAGTCACCTCATACCTACACAAACAAATAAGAACCTCGCAACCAACGCGATAAAGGGGTTGTCAATCCCTTCATGACCACTTGCAAGAGTGAGATCTGATAGAGATAATGATAAATAAGATAAATATTTTTGGTATTTTTATGATATAGATTGAAAGTAAAGATTGCAAAATAAAATAGAATGGAAACTTTTATGATGGAAAATAGACCCGGGGGCCATAGGTTTCACTAGTGGCTTCTCTCAAGATAGCATAAGTATTACGGTGGGTGAACAAATTACTGTCGAGCAATTGATAGAATTGAGCATAGTTATGAGAATATCTAGGTATGATCATGTATATAGGCATCACGTCCGTGACAAGTAGACCGACTCCTGCTTGCATCTACTACTATTACTCCACGCATCGACCGCTATCCAGCATGCATCTAGAGTATTAAGTTCATAAGAACAGAGTAACTCTTTAAGCAAGATGACATGATGTAGAGGGATAAACTCATGCAATATGATATAAACCCCATCTTTTTATCCTCGATGGCAACAATACAATACGTGTCGTTTCCCTTTCTGTCACTAGGATCGAGCACCGCAAGATTGAACCCAAATCTAAGCACTTCTCCCATTGCAAGAAAGATCAATCTAGTAGGCCAAACCAAACTGATAATTTGAAGAGACTTGCAAAGATAACCAATCATACATAAAAGAATTGAGAGAAGATTCAACTATTGTTCATTGATAATCTTGATCATAAACCCACAATTCATCGGATCTCGACAAACACACCGCAAAAGAAAATTACATCGAATAGATCTCCAAGAAGATCGAGGAGAACTTTGTATTGAGATCCAAAGAGAGAGAAGAAGCCATCTAGCTAATAACTATGCACCCAAATGTCTGAGGTAAACTACTCACACATCATCGGAGGGGCCATGGAGTTGATGTAGAGGCCCTTTGTGATCAATGCCCCCTCCAACGGAGCTCTGGAAAAGGCCCCAAGATGGGATCTCTTGGGTACAGAAGGTTGCGGCGGTGGAAATAGGGTTTTGTTGTGCTCCTGGATGTTTTCGGGGTATGTGAGCATATATAGGAGGAAGAAGTAGGTCGGTTGAGCCACGAGGGGCCCATGAGGGGGGAGGGCGCTCCCGGGGGGTAGGCGCGCCCCCTGCCTCGTGGACACCTCGTTCGTTTCTTGACGTCCACTCCAAGTCCTCTAGATCACGTTTGTTCCAAAAATCACGCTCCCGAAGGTTTCATTCTGTTTGGACTCCGTTTGATATTCCTTTTCTGCGAAACACTAAAATAGGAAAAAAACAGCAATTTGCACTGGGCCTTGGGTTAATAGGTTAGTCCCAAAAATAATATAGAAGTGTAAAATAAAGCCCATTAACATCCAAAACAGATAATATAATAGCATGGAGCAATAAAAAATTATAGATATGTTGGAGATGTATCATCGGTAACGAGATTGAACTAGGTATGATGATACCGGCGATCGAATCTCGGGTAAGTAACATACCGATGGCAAAGGGAATGACGTATGTTGTTATGCGGTTTGACCAATAAAGATCTTCCTAGAATATGTAGGAGCCAACATGAGCATCCAGGTTCCGCTATTGGTTATTGGCCGAAGATGTGTCTCGGTCATGTCTACATAGTTCTCGAACCCGTAGGGTCCGCACACTTAATGTTCGATGATGATTTGTATTATGAGTTATGTGATTTGATGACCGAAGTTTGATCGGAGTCCCGGATGAGATCAAGGACATGACGAGGAGTCACGAAATGGTCGAGACATAAATATTGATATATTGGAAGGTTATGTTTGGACACCAGAAGGGTTCCAGAAAGGTTCGGACATTTTCCGCAGTACCAGGGGGTTACTGGAACCCCCCGGAGGGTTAATGGGCCTTCATGGGCCCTTGAGGAGAGAGGAGGTAGGCGGCCAGGTGGAGGCGCCCCCCAAGCCCAAGAATTGGATTAGGGTTGGGGGGTGGCCCCCCTATCCTTCTTCTCGTCCTTCTCTTTCCCCTTCTCCTTCTTGGAATAGGAAAGGGGGCATATCCTACTTGGACCGGGAGTCCAAGTAGGACTCCCCCCCTTGGCGCGCCACACCTTGGACGGCCTCCTCCTCCCCCCTCCTTTATACACGTGGGGAGGGGGCATCCCAAAGACACACAAGTTTCTCTTAACCGTGTGCGGTGCCCCCCTCCACAGTTACACACCTTGGTCATATCGTCGCAGTGCTTAGGCGAAGCCCTGCGCCGGTAGCTTCATCATCACCGTCGCCACGCCGTCGTGATGACGGAACTCTACCTCGGCCTCAACTGGATCAAGAGTTCGAAGGACGTCATCGAGCTGAACGTGTGCTGATCGCGGAGGTGTCGTACGTTCGGTACTTGGATCGGTTGGATCGCGAAGACGTTCGACTACATCAACCGCGTTACTAAATGCTTCAGCTTTCGATCTACGAGGGTATGTGGACACAATCTCCCTGCTTGTTGCTATGCATCTCCTAGATAGATCTCGCATGATCGTAGTAAATTTGTTGAAATACTACATTCTCCAACACCCTCTATGGCCCAATAAGGCCCAATACTCTCCCGGTGCCTCCGGAACCCCTTCCGACATTCCGATAACTTTCCGGTGTATTCTGAAACCGTTCTGGAGACCAAATAGCATCGTCCTATATATCAATCTTTACCTCCGGACCATTTCGGAGCTCCTCGTCATGTCTGTGATCACATCCAGGACTCCGAACAACATTCGGTCACCAAACCATATATAACTCATGTAATACCAAATCGACATCGAATGTTAAGCATGCGGACCCTATGGGTTCGAGAACTATGTAGACATGATTGAGACACCAACCCGGTCAATAACCATTAGCGGAACCTAGATGCCCATATTGGCTCCTACATATTCTATGAAGATCTTTATCGGTCAAACCGTGATGACAACATACGTAATTCCCTTTGTCAATCGGTATTTTGCTTGCCCAAGATTCGATCATCCATATCTTCATACCTAGTTCAATCTCATTACCGGCAAGTCTCTTTACTTGTTTCGTAATACATCACCTCGTGACTAACTCATTAGTTGTTTGCTTGGAAGCTTATGATGTGTATTATCGAGAGGGCCCAAAGATACCTCTCTGATACTCAGAGTGACAAATCCTAATCTCGATCTATGCCAACTCAACAAACACCTTCGGAGATACCTATAGAGCATATTTATAATTACCCAGTTACGTTGTCACGTTTGATAGCACATAAGGCATTCCTCCGGTATCTAGGAGTTGCATAATCTCATAGTCGAAGGAACATGTATTTGACATGAAAAAAGCAATAGCAATAAAACTGAACGATCATTATGCTAAGCTAACAGATGGGTCATGTCCATCACATCATTCTCCTAATGATGTGACCCGTTATCAACTGATAACTCATGTCCATGGTTAGGAAACCTTAACCATCTTTGATCAACGAGCTAATCTAGTAGAGGCTCACTAGGGACACGGTGTTTTGTTTATGTATTCACACATGTATTTAAGTTTCCGATCAATACAATTCTAGAATGAATAATAAACCTTTATCATGAATAAGGAAATATAAAATAACAACTTTATTATTGCCTCTAGGGCATATTTCCTTCAGTCTCCCACTTGCACTAGAGTCAATAATCTAGTTCAGACATCGCCATGTGATTAACACTAATAGTTCATATCGCCATGTGATTAACACCCATAGTTCACATCGCCATGTGACCAACACCCAAAGGGTTTACTAGAGTCAATGGTCTAGTTCACATCTCCATGTGATTAACACCCAAAGAGTACTAAGGTGTGATCATGTTTTGCTTGTGAGAGAGGTTTAGTCAACGGGTCTGCCACATTCAGATCTGTATGTATTTTTGCAAATTTCTATGTCTACAATGCTCTGCATAGAGCTACTCTAGCTAATTGCTCCCACTTTCAATACGTATCAAGACTGAGACTTAGAGTCATCTAAATCGGTGTCAAATCTTGCATCGACGTAACCCTTTATGACGAACTCTTTAGCACCTCCATAACCGAGAAATATCTCCTTAGTCCTCTTAGGTAACTAAGGATAATTTTGACCGTTGTCCAGTGATCTACTCCTGGATCACTATTGTACCCCCTCGCCAAACTCATGGCAAGGTACACAACAGGTTTGGTACACATCATGGTATACTTTATAGAACCTATGGCTGAGGCATAGGGAATGACTTTCATTCTCTCTCTATCTTCTGTTGTGGTCGGGTTTTGAGTCTTACTCAACTTCACACCTTGCAACATAGGTAAGAACCCTTTCTTTGACTGACCCATTTTTAACTTCTTCAAAACTTTGCCAAGGTATGAGCTTTGTGGAAGTCCTATTAAGCGGCTCGATCTATCCCCCATAGATCTTGATGCCCAATATGTAAGCAGCTTCACCGAGGTCTTTCATTGAAAAGCTCTTATTCAAGTATCCTTTTATGCTATCCAGAAATTCTATATCATTCCCAATCAACAATATGTCATCTACATATAATATCAGAAATGCTACAGAGACTTTCTTGTAAATACAAGCTTCACTGAAAGTCTGTATAAAACCATATGCTTTGATCACCTCATCAAAGCATATATTCCAACTCCGAGATGCTTGCACCAATCCATAGATGGATCGCTGGAGCTTGCACACTTTGTTAGCACCTTTAGGATCGACAAAACCTTCTGGTTGCATCATATACAACTATTCTTTAAGAAATCCATTAAGGAATGTAGTCTTGACGTCCATTTACCAAATTTCATAATCATAAAATGCGGCAATTGCTAACATGAATCGGACTGATTTAAGCATCGCTACGGGTGAGAAGGTCTCATCGTAGTCAACCCCTTGAACTTGAAGACCTTTCACGACAAGTCGAGCTTTGTAGACGGTGACATTACCATCAACGTCAATCTCCTTCTTGAAGATCCATTTATTCTCAATGGCTTGTCGATCATCGGGCAAGTCCACCAAACTCCACACTTTGTTCTCATACATGGATCCTATCTTAGATTTCATGGCCTCAAGCCATTTATCGGAATCTGGGCTCATCATAGCTTATTCATAGTTCATAGGTTCGCCATGGTCTAGTAACATGACTTCCAGGACAGGATTACCGTACCACTCTGGTGCAGAATGTGCTCTGTTCGACCTACGAGGTCCAGTAGTAACTTGATCTGAAGTTTCATGATCATCATCATTAGCTTCCTCTCTAGTTGGTGTAGGCATCACGGGAACAGATTGCTCTGATGTGCTACTTTCCAAATTGAGAGAAGGTACAATTAACTCATCAAGTTCTACTTTCCTCCCTCACTTCTTTCAAGAGAAAACTCCTTCTCTAGAAATGTTCCATTCTTGGCAACAAAGATCTTGCCTTCGGATCTGTGGTAGAAGGTGTACCCAGTTGTTTCCTTAGGGTATCCTATGAAGATGCACTTCTCCGATTTGGGTTTGAGATTATCAGGCTGAAGCCTTTTGACATAAGTGTCGCAACCCCAAACTTTAAGAAATGATGGCTTAGGTTTCTTGCCAAACCACAATTCATATGGTATCGTCTCAACGGACTTAGACGGTGCCCTATTTAACGTGAATGCGGCTGTCTCCAATGCATAACTCCAAAACGATAGTGGTAAATCGGTAAGAGACATCATAGATTGCACCATATCTAATAAAGTACAGTTACAACGTTCGGACACACCATTACACTGGGGTGTTCCAGGTGGCGTGAGTTGTGAAACTATTCCACATTGTTTTATATGAAGGCCAAACTCGTAACTCAAATATTCGCCTCTACGATCAGATCGTAGAAACTTTATTTTCTCATTATGATGATTCTCCACTTCACTCTGGAATTCTTTGAACTTTTCAAATGTTTCAGACTTGTGTTTCATTAAGTAGATATACCCATATCTGCTCAAATCATCTCTGAAGGTCAAAAAATAATGATACCCGCCGCGTGCCTCAACACTCATCGGACCGCATACATCGGTATGTATTATTTCCAATAAGTCATTGGCTCGCTCCATTGTTCCGGAGAATGGATTTTTAGTCATCTTACCCATGAGGCATGGTTCGCAAGTATCAAATGATTCATAATCAAGTGATTCCAAAAGTCCATCTGCACGGAGTTTCTTCATGCGCTTTACACCAATATGACCTAAACGGCAGTGCCATAAGTATGTTGCACTATCATTACCAACTTTCCATCTTTTGGCATCAATATTATGAATATGTGTATCACTACGATCAAGATTCAAGAAACCATTTACATTGGGTGTATGACCATATAAGGTTTTGTTCATGTAAACAGAACAACAATTATTCTCTGACTTAAATGAATAACCATATTGCAATAAACATGATCCAATCATATTCATGCTCAACGTAAACGCCAAATAACACTTATTTAGGTTCAACACTAATCCCGAAGGTAGAGGGAGTATGCGATGGTGATCTTATCAACCTTGGAATCACTTCCAACACACATCGTCACCTCTCCCTTAACTAGTCTTTGTTCATTCTGCAACTCCTGTTTTGAGTTACTAATCTTAGCAACTGAACCGGTATCAAATACCCAGGGGCAACTACGAACACTAGTAAGGTACACATCAGTAGCATGTATATCAAATATACCCTTAATCACTTTGCCATCCTTCTTATTCGCCAAGTATTTGGGGCACTTCCGCTTCTAGTGACCATTTCCTTTGTAATAGAGGCACTCAGTTTCTGGCTTGGGTCCAGCTTTGGGTTACTTCATAGGAGCGGTAACTTTCTTGCCATTCTTCTTGAAGTCCCCTTTCTTTCCCTTACCCTTTTTCTTGAAACTAGTGATTTTGTTAACCATCAACACTTGATGCTCTTTCTTGATTTCTACCTTCGTCGATTTCAGCATCGCGAAGAGCTTGGGAATTGTTTCTGTCATCCCTTGCACATTATAGTTCATCATGAAGTTCTAGTAGCTTGGTGATAGTGACTAGAGAACTCATGTCAATCACTATCTTATCTGGAAGATTAACTCCCACATGATTTAAGCGATTGTACTACCCAGACATTCTGAGCACATGCTCACTAGCGCTATTCTCCTCCATCTTGTAGGCAAAGTATTTGTGAGAGGTCCCATACCTCTCTACATGGGCATGAGTCTGAAATACCAATTTCAGCTCTTGGAGCATCTCATATGCTCCATGGCGTTCAAAATGTTTTTGAAGTCCCAGTTCTAAGCCGTAAAGCATGGCACACTAAACTATCAAGTAGTCATCATACCGAGCTTATCAAACGTTCATAACGTATGCATTTGCTCCTGCAATATAGGTTTGTCACCTAGCGGTGCATCAAGGAAATAATTCTTCTGTGCAACAATGAGGATAATCCTCAGACCACGAACCCAGTCCGCATCATTGCTACTATCATCTTTCAACTTATTTTTCTCTAGGAACATATCAAAAATAAGGGAGCTATATCGTGATCTAGTGATCTACAACATAGGTATGCAAATACTACCAGTACTAAGTTCATGAGAAATTAAGTTCAATTAATCAAATTACTTAAGAACTCCCACTTAAATAGATAAGTGATACGTGATCCAAATCAACTAACCCATGTCTGATCATCATGTGAGATGGGGTAGTCATCAATGGTGAACATCTCTATGTTGATCATATCTACTATATGACTCATGTTCGACCTTTCGGTCTCTAGTGTTCCGAGGCCATGTATGTACATGCTAGGCTCATCAAGTTTAACCCAAATATTCCGCGTGTGTAAATCTGGCTTACACCCGTTGAATGTGAACGTAGAGTCTACCACACCCGATCATCACGTGGTGTCTCAAAATGACGAACTGTAGCAATGGTGCATACTCAGGGAGAACACTTTTACCTTGAAATTTAGTGAAGGGATCATCTTATAATGCTACCATCGTACTAAGCAAAATAAGATGCATAAAAGATAAACATCACATGCAATCAAAATATGTGACATGATATGGCCATCATCATCTCGTGCTTTTGATCTCCATCTCCAAAGAATCTTCATGATCTCCACCGTCACTGGCTCGACACCTTGATCTCCATCGTAGCGTCGTGGTCGTCTCGCCAACTATTGCTTCTACAACTATCGCTAATGCATAGTGATAAAGTAAAGCAATTACATGGCGTATGCATTTCATACAATAAAGATACAACCATAAGGCTCCTGCCGGTTGCTAGATAAATTACAAAACATGATCATCTCATACAATAACGTATATCACATCATGTCTTGACCATATCACATCACAACATGCCCTGCAAAAATAAGTTAGTCGTCCTCTACTTTGTTGTTGCAAGTTTTACGTGGCAGCTACAGGCTTCTAGCAAGAACCATTCTTACCTATGCATAAAAGCACAACAGTGTTTCGTCAAGTTTAATATTTTAACCTTCTTCAAGGACCGACACAGTCTAATTTGATTCAACTAAAGTAGGACAAACAAACACCCGCCAGCCACCTTTATGCAAAACTAGTTGCATGTCAATCGGTGGAACCGGTCTCATGTGCGTGGACATGTAAGGTTGGTCTTTGCCGCTTGATCCCACAATACCGCCGAATTGAAATAAAATGTTGGTGGTAAGCAGTATGACTATCACTGCCCACAACTCTTTGTGTTCTACTCATGCATATAATCTACGCATAGACCTGGCTCATGATGCCACTATTGGGAATCGTTGCATGGAAAACAAAAACAATTCTATGCACACGCAATGATCTATCCATGGATATGCTGTAATGCCCATGATGCGGCTATAGCTCCCACGTGTCGAGGCACGACTTAGAGACATAACCGCATAGTGGTTTGTCGCAAGAAGGGTCATCTTCACAAACATCCCATGTAATGAATAAGACGGGGATAAATAGAGTTGGCTTCCACTCGCCACGTCACACAATACATAAATAATTCATACATCATCGAAAAACACTCATAGACCGGCTACGGTCAAATCAAAATGAAAAAGGAAGATAAACCCCAAATGCTAGATTCCCGATCGTCCCAACTGGGCTCCACTACTGATCATCAGGAAACGACACATAGTAACGACCAAGGTCCTCGTCGAACTCCCACTTGAGTTCGGTAGCATCACCTGCACTGGTATCATTGGCACCTGCAACTATTTGGAAGTATCCGTGAGTCACGAGGACTCAGCAATCTCACAGTCGCGAGATCAAGACTATTTAAGTTTATGGGTAGGATAGGGTAATGAGGTGGAGTTGCAGCAAGCGCTAAGCAAGTATGGTGGATAACATACGCAAACAAGAGTAAGATGAAAAGCTACGCAACGGTCGAGAAGCTAGAAGTGATCAAGAAGTGATCCTGAAACTACTTACGTTCAAACATAACACAAACTGTGTTCACTTCCCGGACTCCGCCGAAAAGAGACCATCAGGGATACACACGTGGTTGATTCATTTTAATTAAGTCAAGTGTCAAGTTCTCTACAACCAAATATTAACAAATTCCCATCTGCCACATAACCGTGGGCATGACTCTCGAAAGTTTATACCCTGCAGGGGTGTCCCAACTTAGCCCATCACAAGCTCTCACGATCAACGAAGGATATTCCTTCTCCCGAAAAGACCCGATCAGTCTCGGAATCCCGGTTACAAGACATTTCGACAATGGTAAAACAAGAGCAGCAAGACCGCCCGACTGTGCCGACAAATCCCGATAGGAGCTGCACATATCTTGTTCTAAGGGCACACCGGATGAGACATCCTACGAGTAAAACCAACCCTCAAATTTCCCCGAGGTGGCCCTGCAGTCTACTCGGTTCGAACCAACACTCAAAGGAGCACTGGCCCGGGGGGTTAAAATAAAGATGACCCTCGGGTCTATAGAACCCAAGGGAAAGTTATAGGTTGTTAGGCAATTGTAAAACCAAGGTTGGGCCTTGCTGGAGGAGTTTTATTCAAGGTGAACTGTCCAGGGGGTCCCATAACTCCAACCGCGTAAGGAACGCAAAATCAAGGAACATAACACCGGTATGACGGAAACTAAGGCGGCAAGAGTGGAACAAATCACCAGGCAAAAGGCCGAGCCTTCCACCGTTTACCAAGTATATAGGTGCATTAATTTAAATAAGAGATATTGTGATATCCCAACATATCCATGTTCCAACATGGAACATACTACAACTTCACCTGCAACTAACAACGCTATAAGAGGGGCTGAGCAAAAGCGGTAACATAGCCAAACAACAGTTTGCTAGAAAGGTGGGTGAGAGGCTTGACATGGCAATATGGGAGCCATGATATAACAAGTGGTAGGTAGCGCGACATAGCGATATAGCGAAGAATTAGCAAGCAAAGATAGAAGTGATATCGAGGGTATGGTCATCTTGCCTACAAAGTACTCAGAGTTGTTGAAAGCTTGATCCTCTTTAGCGTACTCAACAGGTTCCTCGTTCACATACTCATCTCCAAACTCTACCCAAAGCAAGAACACAAGCAATAGGACAACAATCAATCACGGTGCAATGCACAAGCAACATTGTGCTAGACATGGCATGGAATGCAAGATATGATGTGCAATGCATATGCGCGCTCCGGAAGGGAAAGAATGATCAAGGCATCAACTTGTCAAAACAAATATGCCACTAGAAAGATGAGGTGATTTCGGTCGAAATTGATATAAGGATCATCAGAAACGGATGCACGATTTGCAAATGGCAAGCAATACAAGACTGAAGCAAATCTGCGATTAATAGCATGATAGCACTTAGAATGCCACAAGAAACTAAGCTACTGCACTCCAACATAGCAACAAATCATATGAGCATAAATTACACATGAAGCTCTTCAAAACATGAACACTAAGCTCTTGCTAGTTCTCAACAGAACAAGCTCAAAATAGCATGGCAAAAATGCAAACGATATCAGCTTCACAGACTTAGAGAAAATACTAACATGTCAAAAACAACATCAGGAAGCCATGTTTAGAGCAAGCAAACAACATGCTACAGGAACATAACATGGCAAACAAAGGCATGACATGCTAGTAATAAACACATAGAACAAAACTCCTTAATGATCATAACCCAAAGAGGCATGGAAAATAATGTGGCACCCATGATGGCAAGTTATGTTAACAGTTTCAGACTTGGTGGAATTCCAGGGCATGGCAGAAACAGATTCATGATAGCAACTTTGCAAGCTCATGCCAGTCACCACAAAGCATTACATGACAACACAAGCATACCAACAGTAATAAGACATGTTCATGAAGCTACAAATGGCAAGATCAAGTTCATAGGATGCATGGATCGCTAGCAAAACACATGGCAATATTGATTAACATGTTAACAATCTGCCAGGAACAATATTTAGCAAACGTAGAGCAATAAAATGACGTGCTACACTACTCCATAGTAGCAACTAGAGGCATAAATGGATAGAGCGATACCACATCTACAAAACATGATTAGTGAACTATCTCAAAATGTGCATGGATCTCATGATAGCAACAAGTTTACATGGCATCAAAATGTAACAGAAAAAGGACTTAGCAAAATCACTGTCTGAAATCAGCAACATTATGAGGCCTACTTTGCATGCTTGTGCTAGTCACCACATAGATCACAAAAATACAAGACTTGCACCGCTGTGATGATGGCATGATGGAGTTCATAAAACATGTAGACATCGTGCTCATAGGATGCACACACAAAGTGCAATGAAAATGACAAATCACCATGTTCTGTTAAGAACCAGCAGTTAACATCATATAGCACTTTTGCAACAATGATAATGGCATCAATATGGATAGTAACATGCATGCAAATGACACTAACGTGAAGAGCATAACGAGATGAACATTTCGACATATCATATGCATGAATCGAAACTATGAGCATGGATTTATGGCATGACAAAGGGGGCATGAAAATAATGGGATTTCGGGACTTAGAGGAAATTTCACCTCTGAAACAGATCTAGGGTTGAGGGCGCGATCGTCGAGGTTCGTCGGAGGAGAAGTGGATGGTGAACGGAGAAGCTCGAGGGGCAGCCGGAGGGGTCGGGACCGGCCGGATCTACTCGCCGGAGGGGGCGCCGGAGTGGGGCCACTGGCGAGGGGCTCCGGGGCGGCACGGTCGCCAAGGCGGACTACGAGGTCGGCGGGCGGCGGAGTGAAGGACGGCGGCGCGGCGAGGGGACTACGGCGGCGCGGGCAAAGGGCGTCGCCGGCGGGAGGCGGCGCAGGTGCGGGGACAGCGCGGCTCGATGGAGGAGATCGGGTAGCTCGGGGGTCCTCACGCGGGCGGCGGCGGAGAGCTTCGGGCTCGGGCGGGCCCGACTCGGGCCGGCGGGCCGACAGCGGTGGGAGCAAGGCACCGGACAGGTAGCGCAATGCTATTGGCGCGGAGCGGCGGCGGCGATTCGTCCGGTGGGATCCGGACGTGTCCGATGGCGGAGGGGCGATTTGCTAGGGTTTCGTCTGCGATTTTTGGAGGAGGTGTATATTTATAGGTAGGGGAGCTAGGAGTGTCCAAATGAGGTGGGGTTTTCACCCACACGATCGTGATCCAATGACGGAGAGCATGGAGGGGGTTTAGATGGGTTGCTGGGCTGTTTTGGAGGGGTGTTGGGCTGCAACAAAAGAGGGCTTTTGCGGTTACCCGCTGGCTCGCCGGCTCGAGTCGGGCTCGCCCGGGCCCGAAGCTCTCCGCCGCCACCCGCGCGAGGACCCCCGAGCCGCCCGATCTCCTCCACCGAGCTGCGCCGTCCCCGCACCTGCGCTGCCTCCCGCCGACGACGCCCTTCGCACGCGCCGCCGTCCTTCACTCTTCTGCCCGCCGACCTCGTCGTCCGCCTCGGCGATCGTGCCGCCCCGGAGCCCCTCGCCGGCGGCCCCACTCTGGCGCCTCCTCCGGTGAGCACATCCGGCCGGTCCTGACCCCTACGGTCCCGAAATCCCATTATTTTCATGTCTCCTTTGTCATGCCATAAATTCATGCTCGTTGCTTCAAATCATGCATATGATATATCAAAATGTTCGTCTCGTGATGCTCTTCATGTTAGTGGCATTTGCATGAATGTTACTCTCCATTTGGATGCCATTGTCGTAGTTTCAAGAGTGCTATAAAATGATGTCTGCTGAAATTTGACAGAACTTGGTGATTTGTCATTTTTGTTGCATTTTGTATGTGCACCCTATGAGCATGATGTCTACATGTTTTATGAGGTCCACCATGCCATCTTTACAGGGGTGAAAACCTTGTATTTTTTATCTATGTGGTGACTAGCACAAGCATGCAATTTAGGCTCCATAATGTTGCTGATTTCAGACTATTTTTGTAGTCATTTTCCTGTTACATTTTGATGCCATGTAAACTTGTTGCTACCATGAGATCGATGCACATTTTGAGTTAGTTCAGTAAGCATGTTTTGTAGATGTGGTGTTGCTCTATCCATTAATGCCTTTGGATGCAATTATGGATCAATCTAGCATGTCATTTCCTTGCTCTACTTTTGCTAAATATTGTTCCTGACAGATTGTTAACATGAGATTCAACTTTGCCATGGGTATTGCTAGTGATGCATGTACCCTATGAACTTGCTCTTGACATGCTTAGCTTCTTGAATATGTTTACTTCATGTTGGTTACCTTGCCATGCCATGTAATGCCTTGTGGTGAGTGAATGGAGCTTCCAAAGTTGCTATCATGAATATGTTTATGCCATGATCTATTTTTCTTCTAAGTCTGAAACTGTTAACATAACTTGCCATGTTTGCATGGGTGCCACATCAATTTCCATGCCTCTTTGGGTTATGATAATTAAGGAGCTTTGTTCTATGTGTTTATTACTAGCATGCCATGCCTTTTTTGCCACGTTATGTTCCTGTAGCATGTTGTTTGCTTGCTCTAAACATGGCTTCCTGATGTTGTTTTTGACATGTTAGTATTTTCTCTAAGTCTATGAAGCTGATATTGTTTGCATTTTTGCCATGATATTTTGATCTTGTTCTATTGAGAACAGCAGGAGCTTAGTGTTCATGTTTTGAAGAGCTTCATGTGTACTTTATGCTCATATGCTTTGTTGCTATGTTGGAGTGTAGTAGCTTAGTTTCTTGTGGCATTCTAAGTGCTATCATGCTGTTAATCGCAGATTTGCTTCATTCTTGTATTGCTTTCCATTTGCAAATCGTGCATCCATTTCCGATGATCCTTATATTGATTTCGACCAAAATTACCTCATCTTTCCAGCGGCATATTTGTTTTGACAAGTTCATGCCTTGATCATTCTTTCCCTTCTGGATCACGCATATGCATTGCACATCATATCTTGCATTCCATGCCATGTCATCATGTTGCTTGTGCATTGCACCGTGATTGATTGTTGTTCCGTTGCTTGTGTTCTTGCTTTGGGTAGAGCCAGGAGACGAGTACGTGAATGAGGAACCTGTTGAGTACGCAAACGAGGATCAAGCTTTCGACAACTTTGAGTACATTGCAGGCAAGATGACCATACCCTCGATATCACTTCTATCTTTGCTTGCTAGTTGTTCGTTCTATCGCTATGTCGCGCTACCTACCACTTGTTTATCATGCCTCCCATATTGCCATATCAAGCCTCTAACCCATCTTCCTAGTAAACCGTTGTTTGGCTATGTTACCGCTTTTGCTCAGCCCCTCTTATAGCGTTGTTAGTTGCAGGTGAAGTTGAATTTGTTCCATGTTGGAACATGGATATGTGTTGGGATATCACATTATTTCTTATTTAATTAATGCATCTATATACTTGGTAAAGGGTGGAAGGCTCGGCCTTATGCCTGGTATTTTCTTCCACTCTTGCCGCCTTAGTTTCCATCATATCGGTGTTATGTTCCTTGATTTTGCGTTCCTTACGCGGTTGGGGTTATGGGACCCCCTTGACAGTTCGCCTTGAATAAAACTCCTCCAGCAAGGCCCAACCTTGGTTTTACATTTTCCTAACAACCTATAACTTTCCCTTGGGTTCTACAGACCCGAGGGTCATCTTTATTTTAACCCCCCGGGCCAGTGCTCCTTTGAGTGTTGGTTCGAACCGAGTAGACTGCAGGGCCACCTCGGGGAAATTTGAGGGTTGGTTTTACTCGTAGGATGTCTCATCCGGTGTGCCTTGAGAACGAGATATGTGCAGCTCCTATCGGGATTCGTCGGCACATTCGGGCGACTTTGCTTGTCTTGTTTTACCATTGTCGAAATGTCTTGTAACCGGGATTCCGAGACTGATCGGGTCTTTCCGGGAGAAGGAATATCCTTCGTTGATCGTGAGAGCTTGTGATGGGCTAAGTTCGGACACCCCTGCAGGGTATAAACTTTTGAGAGCCGTGCCCGCGGTTATGTGGCAGATGGGAATTTGTTAATATCTGGTTGTAGAGAACTTGAGACTTGACTTAATTAAAATGAATCAACCGCGTGTGTAGCTGTGATGGTGTATTTTCGGCAGAGTCCGGGAAGTGAACACGGTTTGTGTTATGTTTGAACGCAGTAGTTTCAGGATCACTTCTTGATCACTTCTAGCTTCTCGACCGTTGCGTAGCTTCTCATCTTACACTTGTTTGCATATGTTAGCCACCATATTTTCTTAGCGCTTGCTGTAGCTCCGCCTCAAAACCTTATCCTACTCATAAGCTTAAATAGTCTTGATCTCATGGGTGTGAGATTGTTGAGTCCCCGTGTCTCACGAATACTTCCAAAACAGTTGCAGGTGCCGATGATACCAGTGCAGGTGATGCTACCGAACTCAAGTGGGAGTTCGACGAGGACATTGGTCGTTACTATGTTTCGTTTCCTGATGATCAGTAGTGGAGCCTAGTTGGGACGATCGGGGATCTAGCATTTGGGGTTCATCTTCCTTTTCTTTTGGATTTGTCTGTAGTCGGACTATGAGTGTATTTTGGATGATGTATGAATTATTCATGTATTGTGTGATGTGGCAAGTGTAAGACAACTCTATTTATCCCTGTCTTATTCATTACATGGGATATTTGTGAAGATGACCCTTCTTGCGACAAAACCACTATGCGGTTATGTCTCTAAGTCGTGCCTCGACCCGTGGGAGCTATAGCCGCATCGCGGCATTACAAGTTGGTATCAGGTAATGGGATTTCGAAACTTAGAGGAAATTTCACCTCCGAAACAGATCTAGGGTTTCGGGCACGGTCGCCGAGGTTCACTGGAGGAGAAGTGGACGGCGGCCGGAGAAGCTCGAGGGGCGGCTGGAGGGGTCGGGACCGGCCGGATCTGCTCACCGGAGGAGGCGACGGAGTGGGGCCGCCGGCGAGGGGCTCCGGGGCGACGCGGTCGCCGAGGTGGACGACGAGGTCGGCGGGCAGCCAAGTGAAGGACGGCGGCGCATGCGAAGGGCGTCGCCGGTGGGAGGTGGCGTAGGCGCGGGGACGGCGTGGCTCGGTGGAGGAGATCGGGCGGCTCGGGGGTCCTCGCGCGGGCGGCGGCGGAGAGCTTCAGGCCCAGGCCGGCAGCGGTGGGAGCAAGGCGCCGGACAGGTGGCACGATGCTATTGGCGCAGAGCGGCGGCGGCGATTCGTCCGGTGGGATCCGGACATGTCCGGCAGGAGATGGGCTATTTGCTAGGGTTTCGTGTGCGCTTTTTGGAGGGGGTGTATATTTATAGGTAGGGGAGTAGGAGTGTCGAAATGAGGTGCGGTTTTCCCCCACACAATAGTTATCCAACGATGAAGAGCATGAAGGGGGTTTAGATGGGTTAGTGGGCTATTTTGGAGGGGTGTGGGGCTGCAACAAAAGAGGGCTTTTGCGGTTACCCGGTTAACCGTTGGGGTATCAAACGACCTCCTAATGGAACGAAATTTGACAGGCGGCCTACCGGTGATGTACCAAGGCCACTCGACAAATCTCGACCCATTCCGAGAACGTTTTTCTCCCACTCACGAAACAAGATTAGACGGGTGCGACGGGTGCATGTGGGAGTGTCGGATCGCGAAACGGACAACGGGGAAAAAGACCGGATGCATGAGACGAACACGAATGCAAATGATATGCACATGATGACATGAGATGAAATGCATGACATGAGAAAAATGCAAAGCAAAAGACAAAACCCAACCACGGAGGGAATATCATATCACAAAGCCGAGAATGGCACGAGTCGGAGTTACAAATATGGATAGTTACATCCGGGGTGTTACAGATGCATAGCAACGAGGGGGGAGTGTGTCTACGTACCCTCATAGACCGTAATCGGAAGCATTTATTCAACGCAGTTGATGTATTCGTACACCTTCATGATCCGCCCGATCAAGTACCGAACGCACGGCACCTTCGCGTTCTGCACACGTTCAGCTCGGTGTCGTCCTCTCCATCTTGCTCCAGCAAGCGGGACGAGGTAGTAGATGAGTTCCGTCAGCATAACGGCGTGGTGACGGTGGTGGTGAAGTAATCCCGCAGGGCTTCACCTAAGCACTGCGACGATATAGAGCGGAGGAGTAAACTAGAGGCGGAGGGGTGCCGACACACGGCATGGAAGAAGTTGTGTATTGTGTGGAACCCCTCCCCACATATATATAGGTGTGGGAGGGGAGGAAGCGGCCCCTAGGGTGCCCTAAGTGGTGTGGCGGCAGCCCTAGGGCTCCTCACTTTGGCGCGCCCCCGCCCCCTGCCAAAAATTGGCATAAGGGAGAAGGAAAGGGAGGAGGCGCCCCCTTCTTTCCTTCCTCCCCTCTCCAGGATATGGTAAAAGGAGGTGGTGCCTCCCCCTTCCATCTAATTGGGTGTGGCTGCCTTAGAGGGGGCGCACCAGCCCATGTGGGCTAGTGTGTTCCCTCTACATGGCCCAATAATGCCCAATACTCTCCCGGTGCCTCCGGAACCCCTCCCGGTATTCCGATAACTTTCTACTGCATTCTGAAACCATACCGGAGACCAAATGTTGGGGAACGTAGCATGTAATTTCAAAAATTCCCTACGCTCACGCAAGATCAATCTAGGAGATTCATAGCAACGAGAGAGGGAGAGTGTGTCCGCGTACCCTCGTAGACTGAAAGCGGAAGCGTTCGACAACGCGGTTGATGTAGTCGAACTTCTTCTCGTTCCGACCAATCAAGTACCGAACGTACGGCACCTCAGAGTTCTGCACACGTTCAGCGATGACGTCCCTCAAACTCTTGATCTAGCAAAGTGTCGAGGGAGAGTTCTATCAGCACGACGGCATGGTGACGGTGATGGTGAAGTGATCCGCACAGGGCTTCGCCTAAGCACTACGTGAATATGACCGGAGGCGTAAACTGTGGAGGGGGGTGCCGCACACGACTAACAATGTTTGTTGTGTGTTCTAGCAGTGCCCCCCTCATATATATAGGTTGGAGGGGAGGAGAGGCAGCCAAGGGGGCGCCCCAAGTAGGAGGAATCCTACTTGGGGTCCTCCCAATTCGGCCACCCCTCTTTCCTGTTCCTATTAGGAGTAGGAAGGGAAGATGGGGAAGGGGGAATGCTATTCCATTTTTCCTTTCCTCCTTCCCCTTTTCTACTCCAATTTGGCCAGCCCATATGGGGGGCGCACCAGCCCCTTAGGGCTGGTATGTCCCTCTCTTGGCCCATTAGGCCCATATAGTTTGCCAGGGGTTGCCCGGAACCCCTTCCGGTGACCCGATACGTACCCGGTACCCCCAGAACACTTCCAGTGTCTGAATACTATCGTCCTATATATGAATCTTTACCTCTTGATCATTTTGAGACTCCTCGTCGTGTACGTGATCTCATCCGAGACTCTGTACAACATTTGATCACCAAATCACATAACCCATATAATACAAAATTGTCATCGAATGTTAAGCGTGCGGACCCCGCGGGTTCGAGAACTATGTAGACATGACCGATACACCTCTCCGGTCAATAACCAACAGTGGAACCTGGATACTCATATTGGTTCCCACATATTCTACAAAGATCTTTATTGGTCGTACCGTAATGACAACATACGTTATTCCCTTTGTCATCGGTATATTACTTGCCCGAGATTCGATCGTCGGTATCTTCATACCTAGTTCAATCTGGTTACCGGCAAGTCTCTTTACTCGTTCCATAATGCATCATACCGCAACTAAATCATTAGTCACATTGCTTGCAAGGCTTATTATGATGTGCATTACCGAGAGGGCCCAGAGATACCTCTCCGATACTCAGAGTGACAAATCCTAGTCTCGATCTATGCCAACCCAACAAACACCTTCGGAGATACCTATAGAGCATCTTTATAATCACCCAGTTATGCTGTGATGTTTGGTAGCACGCAAGGTATTCGTCCGGTATCCAGGAGTTGCATAATATCATAGTCAAAGGAATATGTATAAGTCATGAAGAAAGCAATAGCAATAAAACTTAATGATCATTATGCTAAGCTAACGGATGGGTCTTGTCCATCACATAATTCTCCTAATGATGTGATCCCGTTCATCAAATGACAACACATGTCTATGGTTAGGAAACTCAACCATCTTTGATTAACGAGCTAGTCTAGTAGAGGCTTACTAGGGACACAGTGTTTTGTCTATGTATCCACACATGTATCAAGTTTCTGGTTAATACTCCCTCTGTCCTAGAATATAAGAACGTTTTTGACACTATGCTAGTGTTAATAACGTTCTTATATTTTGGGACGAAGGGAGTACAATTTTAGCATGAATAATAAACGTTTATCGTGATATAAGGAAATACAAAATAACAACTTTATTATTGCCTCTAGGGCATATTTCCTTCACAAATAGCATCATCCTATATATCAATCTTTACCTCCTAACCATTTCGGAGCTCCTCGTCATGTCCGTGATCACATCCGGGACTGCGAACAACATTCAGTCACCAAACCACATATAACTCATATAATACCAAATCGGCATCGAACGTTAAGTGTGTGGACCCTATGGGCTTGAGAACTATGTAGACATGACCGAGACACCTGTCCAGTCAATAACCAATAGCGGAATCTGGATGCCCATATTGGCTCCTACATATTCTACGAAGATCTTTATCGGTCGAACCCTTATGACAACATACGTAATTCCCTTTGTCAATCGGTATGTTACTTGCTCGATATTCGATCGTCAGTATCTTCATACCTAGTTTGGTCTCGTTACCGGCAAGTCTCTTTACTCGTTCCATAATACATCACCTCGTGACTAACTCATTAGTCGTTTACTTGCAAGCTTATGATGTGTATTACCGAGAGGGCCCTGAGATACCCTCTTTGATACTCAGAGTGACAAATCCTAATCTCGATCTATGCCAACTCAACAAACAGCTTCAGAGATACCTGTAGAGCATCTTTATAATCACCCAGTTACGTTGTGATGTTTGATAGCACATAAGGCATTCCTCTGGTATCCGGGAGTTGCACAATCTCATAGTCGAAGGAATATGTATTTGACATGAAGAAAGCAATAGCAATAAAATTGAACGATCATTATGCTAAGCTAACGGATGGGTCTTGTCCATCACATCATCATCTTAATGATGTGATCCCGTTATCAAATGACAACTCATGTACATGGCTAGGAAACCTTAACCATCTTTGATCAACGAGCTAGTCTAGTAGAGGCTCACTAGGGACAATGTGTTTGTTTATGTATTCACACATGTATTTAAGTTTTCGATCAATATAATTCTAGCATGAATAATAAACCTTTATCTTGAAGAAGGTAATATAAAATAACAACTTTATTATTGCATCTAGGGCATATTTCCTTCATCTTCATCATTCCTATGGTCACCATGATGAGGAGGGAGTAGTCCAATGATAACCCACAAGTATAGGGGATCACAATAGTTTTCGAGGGTAGAGTATTCAACCCAAATTTATAGATTCGACATAAGGGGAGCCAAAGAATATTTGTACATATTAGCAGTTGAGTTGTCAATTCAACCACATCTGGAGATTAAATATCTGCGGCAAAGTGATTAGTAGCACAGTAGTATGATAGTTTTGATGGAAGTGGTAATAGTAGTAGTGATGGTAACAGAGATAGCAATAGTTTTGTAGCAGTTGCAACAGTAGCAACAACGGTAGTAACTTAGCAAAAACAATATGTGAAAAACTCATAGGCACTGGATCGGTGATTTCATTGGATGATATTCATCATATAGTAGTTATAACATAGAGTGACATAGAACTAGCTCCAGTTCATAAATATAATGTAGGCATGTATTCTATAAATAGTCAAATGTGCTTATAATATGAACTCCTAAAGCAGAGGGGTCCATAAGGAAACTAAGGGATATTAAGGCCTCCTTTTAATAGAGAACCGGAACAAAGCATTAACACATACTGGATACATGAACTCCTAAAGCAATGGTAATCAGCGGAAATAATCCCAATTATTGTTACCTTTGGGTATGCGGATCATAACTCATAATAGGTGCGTATAACTTGCATGGTAGGATCAAGAACACAAATATATTGGTTGAAACATAAATGGTTCAGATCTGAGATCATGTCACTCAGGCCCTAGTGACAAGCATTAAGCATAGCAAAGTCATAGCAACATCAATCTCAGAACATAGTGGATACTAGGGATCAAGCCCTAACAAAACTAACTCGATTACATGATGAATCCCATCCAACCCCTCACCGTCTAGCAAGCCTACGAAGGAATTACTCACTCCCGGTGGGGAGCATCATGGAGTTGGTGATGAAGGAGAGTTGGTGATGACGATGGCGGCGAATCCCCCTCTTTGAAGCCCAGAATGGACTCCAGATCTTCCCTACCAGTGAAGAACAGGAGGTGGCGGCAACTCTGTACCGTGAAACGCGATGAAACTTTCTCTCTTATTTTTTCTGCAAAATTAGGATTTTATAGAGTTGGAATTAGGGTCAGCGGAGCCCCGTGGGCCCCACTACCCACCAGGGTGCGCCAGAGGGGGTCGCCCTGGTGCCTAGTGGGCCGCTGAGGCATCCCCTCCAGTGGGTCTTGGTTCCAAAATCTTCATTTATTCCAGAATAATTCTCCAAAAAGTTTCGTCCAATTTCGAGAACTTTTATTTCTGCACAAAAACAACACCATTGTAGTTTTGGTGAAAACAACGTCAGTCTGTGTCGAGGGAAACGACACCTACGGGATCACAAAGAATCCATTTTGCTACGATTGGTGGGCGTCAACATGGGGGGATTATCCAGGTTCGGGCCGCAAGTGATGCTTAATACCCTACTCCTGCTGGTTTATGTTTATCTGGTGTTCTTCGACTAGCTACAAAGTGTGTAGGGTCCAAAAGTCTGAATCCTCTCTCAGTACGCTACGGGCCTCCTTTTATAGTCAAAAGGGGCTGCCACGGTGGCACACAGGAGGTGGAAAGTTGTAAAGTAGTTGAGTCTATCTCCTGGCACCGTAGGACAAACGCATTTAATGCGCTGCCGACATGCCCTTCTTGCTTTATCGGGGACGGCAAGGAAGCTTGTCCCAGCTGTCGTCGCCTCGCCTGGCTTCGACGCGCGTCCGAACTGACGAGGCGTGTAGTGCCACGCTGGCTGGCTCCTGAGTTGGTGTGGTGGCAGAGTCTTCACGAAGATCTGCAGGCCACCACGCAGGTGCTTGCTGAGTTGGCCTGGAAGCCGCACATCGCCACGCAGGTGCTGGCCTAGTTGGTGGGCTGGCAGTTGTGTGGGAACGGCGGTGGAGTCTTGGCAGGTGTGGGCCTGGCTGCAGCCCCGCGGATGTCTTTGGCAAGGGTCTTGTCACGGCATCGTGGGCCTCCCCGATAAGGGTCTTGCCGGGGGGTCTCGTGGGTATCCTCGGCAAGGATCTTGCCGAGGATCTTCGTCTTCTGATTCTCATCTAGTCTTGTATGTTCTTGGTCTTCACACAGATCTGCATGCCACCACGGAGGCGCCTCCCGAGCTTTGGTTCCAATGCGGTTGAGGGCGTCTGAACTCTTAGGCCCAAGGGTGGCAGCCCTGCTGGTGTTGCGCAAGTTGCCCCGGCAAGGTTCTTGCCGGGGTCGTGAAGGCCGCGCCCGGCAAGGACCTTGCCAGGGGAGTTTCACCTCGCCCCTCAGTTCTTCATGCTCCTGGTCTTGAGCACGGCTGTGGTAACCTTGGCTTCTTCTGCCCCGCCAAGTGTGGCCACGGGCATGGGGCTGCGATTGCCCGCGCACAAGTAAAGGTGTACAAAAAGGGACCCGTACTTTTGTACACCAACAGGAGCCCTCGGGCCTGGGCCACATATAAGCACGGGGCATTATTGGGCCAGGCCAAGAATGGTGTGCGGGCGGGCGGAGTTTTTACTGCAGTAACTCCCTTGCTCGTTGCACTTCCCCATGACCCGCGTTGAATGCGTGACGTGGGGGTCGTGTGTGGGACAGTTGTTGCAGGCATGTGTCACATCATGGTAAAGAGGTGGCCCGCGCCTTCCCCATAAAAAGAGGAAAATGCAGGGGGGCGACTCATTTACTAAGTGGACTCGAGTTGCGGCCTTCAAGGCGCCTGTGCCCCACGATCATGGGGTGAAAAACAGCCACTTAAGTTGTCTTCTCGATTTTGGCTTGCTCGCCACGTGTCACCCATGCGTCGAAAATGGTAGGCAGTAGATGCACGGGGCACGGGCCTTAAATGGCGAAGCGGGAAACCGGGTCGTCGCTGATTGGAGCAGCGGGTTGGTCTTGATTCCCTGTGCCCCTGGCGGCCGGGTTGGTTGAGTGGGGCGGTCGAGCCCCGGCCCCGCCCCTTTATAAGAAGGGCAGGGGATGGCACCCCTCAATCCTTCATCATTCATCTCCTCCCACCTTGGCTCCTTCCTTCCTTTTGCTATGGCGAGAGGGCGCGCCAGCACTTTGACGGCGGCGACGAGGGTCTCTGTTCGATAGCGTGCCCCTCCCTCCCAAGAGCTCGTGGCGGAGGAGCCGGCCGTGAGAGGAAGAGGGAGGGGGCGAGGCCGAGACGCCGCATGGCGCTCAGGGAAGAGGAGGGCGGGGTGGCGCACCGGCCTCACCTCCGCTAGCGGCCCCTCCCCAATGGAGGGCCACGTCGGAGACCAGCCCCATGAATTCGTCATCAGGCTGCGCAGGCCAGTGCACCGTCGTCTTCGTCTCCCTACTCCGTTTTCTTGGGAGTTGGAGCTCGACCCGCCACAGGCTTTGAGGCTGCATATGAGGGGTTGTGGGAATGGCAGCATGCGGGTCGACATCGACTTCCCCGCCCCTCACGTTATGCATCTTCGTCGTGGATGGAAGACCTTCGCTCGTGCCCACAGCCTGTCGGAGGGCTCATTCTCCACTTCAAATTAATGGAGAACGGCCTGCTTTCCGTCAAGGTCTTTGGGGACTTGGGAGCTCGCCTAAGGTGTTGCATGGAGAGCTCCTCCGATGATGAAGACTCCTCCTTAAGCGAGAGTGACGAGGAGGACAGCGACAACAACCACGAGGGCGTCAAGCAGGAGGACGCTGACTCTGACTGACCGTGCCGCCCTCCTCCCTCGGGCACGCGCCCTGCCGAGGGTCTTCCTTGTCAAGCTCTCCATCGGTGTGTTCCCTGTTGCTTCCTTTTTGCCTTCGCCTGTCGCACATGGGAGGAAGAGGGCAAGAACGGGGATCACGGGGCACCTATCCTTTTTAATTTTTAAGCCTGCGGGCACTCGTTAGATTTAAACCTTGTAATCCCCTTGCTCATGTTTACATTCCGTACGAACTGTACCTGTTTGGAACGTATTGATGAAAAAGGTTGCTTGTCGGGTTCTTTGTGCGTGAGCGAGGCCCATGCCAAGGAATGAATCTATTCCTAAGATAGACATTATCGCCCGGCAACAAGCCTTGCTGTCCCCTCTCTTCATAGCACGACCATACCCACGCTCTCGGCGGAGGCAGGGGCGAAGTAGGATTAGGCCCTTTCGTTTGCTTCCTTGCCACCGCAACTACAACCAAGTTCCGGCCCAGAGAATAGTTCTTGGGCACAGGAAAGGGGGAGCACGGTGTCCCAGGAATAAACGAGGCTTCATACATCCCAGTTCCATATGGAAATGCATAACAGGGGATAAAAGACTTATCTGAATCTGCAACCCTCGACAACCTTGGCTTGCCGTTGTTGAATACTTGAATCTGCAGCCCCCGGCAATGGCTTGCCGGGGTCGAGGATGTCGAACCGTCTCCCTGCCCTTAAATGGCTTGGCTGAAACGCATGTGCAGCCTGCGAACCAAAGAAAGGACTAGAAAAGACGGAAAGACACACACGCAACCTCTATGCTAGGGGTTAGCTGCCGCCGAGCACTATCAATCCTACCAAAGAGGGAGACTTAACCTAGCATGCATGCTAAAACTTAGGGTGCAGCGCTTCATTTATTTATGCTCAGGATCTGCGCCTGGCTCTGTACAAAGGGTTACATGCCTTGTCGACAAGGCTTGTACAAAAGGTGGTTTGCTGGGAGGCCCGGCAACCGCGCCTCATGGGTAAAACTTATGAAGATGTTCGATGTTCCAGGAGTTGCTCACTGGGATACCATCTTCGGTCTCCAGGTGGACCGCGCCAGGCCTGGTGACTCGTATTACCCGGTAAGGGCCTTCCCACTTTGGCGTCAACTTGTTGGAATTCTTCACCTACTAAACGCGCCGAAGAAAAAGGTCACCTTCCTCAATACTTCGGCCATGAACCTTGTAGCTATGGTAGCGGCGCAAGGCTTGCTGGTAGTGTGCAGCTCGCACAGCCGCCCGAAGACGATCTTCCTCAAGGAGCGTCGCGTCATCTTGCCGCAATTCCTCTTGCTCAAGATCGTCATAAGCGAGCACTCGAGGTGACCCATATGTGAGTTCCGTGGGGAGAACTGCTTCTGCCCCGTATACCAGGGCAAAAGGTGTTTGTCCGGTGGCTTGATTTGGCATCATTCTGATCGACCAAAGAACCGCCGGCAACTCATCAATCCAGTGCTTTCCACACTTGTGCAGCCTGTCAAAAGTGTTTGTCCTCAGGCCTCACAGTACTTCAGCATTTGCCCTCTCCGCCTGGCTGTTGCTCCGTGGGTGTGCCAGTGAAGCGAAATAGACCTTGCTACCGAGGTCCTGGATGTATTGCATGAAGGTGCGACTTGTGAATTGTGTGCCGTTGTCGGTGATGACCCTGTTGGGCACACCAAAATGGCAAACTGTCCCCTTAAAGAACTTGACGGCCGAATGTGCTGTCACCTTCCTCACTACTTCTACTTCGGTCCACTTTGTGAACTTGTCGATTGCGACGTACAAGGACTCAAAGCCCCCGACAGCATGGGGGAAAGGGCCCAGTATGTCGAGTCCCTAGACCGAGAATGGCCAGGAGAGAGGGATTGCTTGAAGGGCTTGAGTTGGTTGATGAAGCTTCTTCGAGTGGAACTGACATGCTTCACACTTGGTTACTAGCGCAGCTGCATCCTGGAGGGCTATGGGCCAGAAGAAACCTTGCCGGAATGCCTTGCTGGAAAGGGCCCTTAACCCTATGTGGGAGCCACATACACCTCCATGTATCTCTACCAACAACTTTAGTCCGTCCTCTTGAGGAATGCACTTCAGCCTCACACCGTTTGGCCTCCTTCTGTAGAGGGTATCATCCACAAACTGGTACATGTTGGATCGACGGGCTACTTTCTCGGCTTCTTCCTGTTCCTCGGGGAGCTCTCCTGTTTGGAGGAAACAGACGGTGGGCCGCACCCATGCCGGAGCCTGGGGCTCGACGGCAAGGACCAAAGGCACATATTCGGCCGCAGGGGCAACTGCCTCTATGGTCAGGGCCTGGGGCCCTGTCAGAGGTAGTTTCCCCTCGACAAGCTTGGGGTACCCGACAACCTCCTTGCCGATGGCTCCTGGGAGCTCGGCTGGGAGGTACTTGCCGGGGCTTGTCTTCCTTCGCTTGTTCTGCCCTGCCAATGGCTCAACGGATGGCTGAGTTAACTGAAGTACAAAGGTACCTGGTTCCACAGGCAACTTGAGGGCAGCGCATTTCGACAAGTCATCGGCAATGCCTTCTCCGCTCGGGGAACATGCTCTGCTTGTAGACCGTCGAAACGTTCTTCCAACTTCCTCACCTCATTCACGTAGGCCTCCATCAGCAGGCTCTGGTAATCCTTGTTAACTTGCTTAACGACGAGCTACGAATCACCCCTGATGATGAGCTTCTTGATTCCGAGGTCTGCAGCGATCCTGAGACTGGCAACCAACCCCTCGTACTCCCCCGTATTGTTCGTTGATTTTTCTCAGGGAAAGTGCATCTAAATTACGTACTTGAGGTGCTCTCCGGTGGGTGCAACGAGTAGTATGCCAGCACCAGCACCTTGGAGCGAGAAAGTTCCGTCAAAGTACATAATCCACTCACTGCTCGTCTCCTTGTCGGGAAGGGTGGTCTCTTGAATCTCCTCGTCGGGCGTTGCGGTCCACTCTGCTATGAACTCTGCCAAAGCTCAGCTCTTGATTGTCGAAGTACTTTCAAACCTGAGGCCAAAGCTCGACAGCTCCAATTCCCACTCCACAATCCTCCTTGTCGCATCTGGGTTGTGCAAAACTAACCACTTGATTTGTTGCTGCTAAGTACAGCAGCAACGACTCCCGTGGTTTAGGCGCGACCAGTATTGGCGTGGAGGAGAGGTACCTCTTCAAATCTTGCAGTCCTACCTCTACCTTCGGAGTCCATTTTACTGGACCCGCCTTTTTCAAAACTTTGAAAAAGGGGGGCGCGCTCAGCAGATTTGGAGATGAACCTACTCAGGGCAGCAACGCAGCCGGCGAGCCTACGGACGTCTTTGACCCGTTTCGGTGCCTCAATCTGCTCGATCGCCTTGATCTTGTAGGGATTTGCTTCGATTCCACGTTGAGACACAAAGAACCTGAGAAGTTTGCCGGTGGGGACACCAAACATGCACTTCTCTGGGTTGAGCTTGAGGTTGATCTTGCGCAGATTTGTGAATGTTTCTCCTAAATCTTGCACGAGCGTGGCCCTGTCCTTGGTTTTGGCCACTATGTCATCCATATAAGCTTCCATATTTCTATGTAGCTGGGGCTCAAAACCAATCTGGACCGCTCGGGCAAATGTTGAACCAGCGCTCTTCAACCCGAAAGGCATTCGTACAAAACAGTACGTACCACATGGGGTGATGAACGCGGTCTTCTCTTCATCTTGCTTCATCATGAAGATCTGGTGGTATCCTGAATAGGCATCGAGGAATGACAGCAGGTCACACCCGGCAGTGGAGTCTACAATTTGGTCGATGCGTGGCAGAGGGAAAGGATCCTTTGGACAGGCTTTATTGATGTCTGTGTAATCAATACACAGCCTCCACTTCCCATTCGCCTTATGCACCACCACCGGATTGGCCAACCACGTGGGGTGGAGTACTCCTCTTACTAGGCCTGCCGCCTCCAACTTCCTGATCTCTTCAATGATGAACTCTTGTCGCTCCAAAGCTTGCTTCCTGACCTTCTGCTTGACGGGCCGTGCGTGAGGACAAAAAGCAAGATGGTGCTCAATCACCTCCCTGGGAACGCCGGGGATGTCAGATGCTTGCCATGCAAATACGTCGACATTCGCCTATAGGAAGGCGACGAGCCCGCTTTCCTATTTGCTGTCAAGGGTGGAGCTTATAGTGAAAGCCCCGCCCGTGCCGTCCTCCTTGACGGACACCTTCTTGGTTTCTGGTGGTGCAGCCTTGGACTTCTTGCTCTTGCCGGTGGAGCTCTCTGGCACGTCCTCAACGGGAGCACAACACTCTGAAGAGGTGCGCTTGACGGAGTGGGTGCAAGAGGTCCTGCCGGCCTTCTTCCTTCTCGGGGCTTTAGCGGTAGGAGCAAGTGCCCTAGCGGCAGCTGCCGCAACTACCTCTCGGTAGAGTTGGTCGGCGCAGATGAGCGCGTCTTTCTTGTCAGAGGGGACAGTGATGATGGTCAGCGGCCCCGGCATCTTCAATGTGTTGTATGCGTAGTGTGACGCCGCCATGAACTTGGCCAGCGCCGGGCGGCCAAGGATCCCTTTGTACGGCAAGGGGATCTCGGCAACATCAAAAACGATCTTCTCTGTCATGTAGTTCAGCTCGCCCCCGAACGTAACGGGCAGCGTGATTTTACCTTTCGACTGACTCCTTCCCGGGTTGACCCCTTGGAACGTGCCCGTCTCCTCGAGGTCTCCGTCAGGAATCTGCAACTTCATAATCACAGCGGGCAAGATCAAATTCAGATCGGCCCCACCGTCAACCAGCACTTTGGTCACCTTGAGGTTGCGTATTGTTGGTGAAATCAACAACGGCAAACACCTGACCGCAGTTGTGCGATCAGGGTGATCCTCGGTGTCAAAAATGATGGGCATGCGGGACCACTTCAGTGGCTTCTAGGCATCGAACGATGGCTCCGTTGTAGTGACCTCACGCACCCACTGCTTCAGCTGGCGATGTGAGGTGTGCAACGAGGCGCCACCGTCGATGCATATGGCCTCTGTAGCCTTCTGGAACTCGTGCTCGCCGGACTCGTCATCGTTGTCATGATCATCATCTTCCTCTTTCTTGTCGCGGCCCTGAGCAGGCCTCTCTTGTTGGTTATCTTTGCCACGGCGACCCCCTTGGCCTCCATGCTTCTTTCCGGACCCCTCGGCACCATCCTGACCCTTCTCCTTGTCTCGCCTTTCATATTCAGCCTTCTTCTTTTCTGCCAGCAGCTCAACCTGTCGGCAGTTCTGGAGGTCATGGCCCTTGTTGTGGTGGATCTTGCAGTACTGCTTGGCGGAGCCTCCTGTCTTGCCGGCAGCCGCCAGGGCTATACAGGCGGCACACCTGGCAACCTCCTTGTCGGGGTCGTCAGCCTTGGCCTTTTTGGCGCCGACGGGCTCACTGGATCCCTCAACGGCAAGCATAGTCTTGCCCTTATGTTTCTTGTTGTGGCGCTGACCCTTCTTTGTCGGGGCGGCGGTGTCTTCGTCTGTGGAGTCGGTTTCCCCACCAGCGTCTTCGCCGAGGTACTTCCTCCCCTCTTCAGCTCGAGCACATCTATTGTCCAGAACATAAAGTTCGGCCACATCCTTGACCTTGTTCATCGCCAACTCTTCACGCATCTTGCGGTTGCGCACATTCTGATGGAATGCACTGATGACATCGGCAGGATGAACGTCTGGAATGTTGTACTGCACCCGGCTAAACCTCTGTATGTACTTGCGTAGGTTTTCACCTTCTTTCTACGGGATGATTTGCAAATCGCTTGCTTGGCCATGAGCTTGGTGGCCTCCAGTGAAGGCGCCAACAAACTCATGACACAAATCTGACCAAGAATAAATGGAATTC